>NC_136261.1:427577108-427697108 GCF_964187855.1 Myxine glutinosa
CCTGGCCAATCTTGACCGGAAAGGAGCGTTATAATTTCCAGGATCGGGGGACGGCCAGCTTAAAAGACAAGGGGATTAACCCCCCCTTGGTAAGGGGAGCGCCGACCACGAATCCGCAACAATTGGTGTCTGGGAGGGATTGGACCCGGACCAAATTTTAACACATCTGAAAAAAAAATTGGGTCAAAAATTACGAGCAGGAATAGAGGTGTTAAGGGGAGATGAGGGAAAGTGAGGGTGCAGGGGAAAATTTACATGTAAGTGAATGGGGAAATGAGGGTGGTCCAGGAAAAACATTTTTCCTCGACTGTCAACTGAACGGGATTCTGGTCTCGATAAGACATCGTTCTGACGATCACTGGAGTGTGGATCGACTTTGGCTTGATGCTGGGATAGAGACATTGGGAATGTTATTTTCGCTCACTTGGAGCACAGTGAGTTATATTGTATGAAACTGATGGTACCATCATAGGAATGATATATTGGTTGTACAATTCATTACTATTGTTTTTGTGCTGTTATTCTTGTGTGACCTTAATACAATACTTGTTTGTTGGTAACAATTGGTGTGGTTTCACCATTGATTTTTGACACACAGAATAACACATCTTTCTGCCGTGACTCCTCTCAGGGCTCGGAGGTACACCGTGACCAGGGTTTGGGAAGGAGCACATAACAAAAGGGAAGGATGGGGCAGACAAAGGTTTGATGGTGATTGGGTGAGGCACAGTGAAGTATTATTTGAGTGGGGTGGGGCAGAGCGAGGCAGAAGCTTGGGGAAGATGGAGGTGAGGGTTGGAAGGGGGAAGAAGCAGGGAGGAACGCTTTGAGGAGGAGGGGTGAGAGGGGGGAAATGGAGAAGAAATAAGGGTGGGGAGATTTAAAGGGGAGGGGCAAGGGGGGAGTCAATGGGGGCAGGGGTGAAGGGGGAGTTTGGGAGGGGAGGGGCAATGGGGAGTCTAGGAGGGGAGGGGTGCAGGGGGAGTTGAGGAGGTAAGCGGCAAGCAGGACATTTGAAAGGGATGGGAGATGGGGAAGATATGGTGGGGAAGGGTGAGTTTGGATTCTCGAAAGTGTTGTTCGATTAATGGGCAATGAACATTTATTGCAAAATGAGTTTCTTATGACCTTCGAGTCAAAGATACGTAGATTTGGTGAGCAAGTCAAAAGCACCCTTTCAAAGAAGAAAAAGAAAAAGGTGTTATAATATGACAGAATACATCACTTCAGGGGAAAGTTTCAGCATTTTAAAATTGAACAGTGAAAACTATCTGTGGAAATGGGGATGAAACATGTGGTCGAAGAACGAACGAACGAATAAGAACAACAAATAAACAAAGAAGAAAAATGAATAAGAACAAAGAAGGAAATGTTTTTTGTCGTTTTTTTTTTAGTTGAGATTTTAACCAAGGAAGTATGGGGTGAAAAGACTGGGAAAAACTGAGAGAACTAAAGTAATTGGACCACAATTGACCGCTGAGAGAAAATGAAGCCTCAAGGTAGGACACAAGGTACTAGGCTGAAAAAAACGCGGGCCGAAATAACCGACGATTTTTTATACAGGTATGAAAGATTAACACCGAGAATCCTCCTTGGGACACACGATAGGTACACACACCGAAAGATAAATATAGTTTCGACAAAAATACAATTGTGAACAATTACTTAACTTGGAAAGCGTGGAGCATGTGCAGCTTCGAAAAACCGTGCCCTCGCCGACAAGATCTCGCGTGATTAAATGCTATTGCCACGTCATTAGTGTATTATTTGCTGTTGCTGTTTTGGCCGCCGCCAAAGTGAAACTGATGCATGTTCCTCTCAGGGACCAAGTTTGACCGGATAAAAAGAATCTTCCTACGTTTTTCTTCAGGCTTTGATGACTATTATTATTTATTAAACTACCCTGTCAAATATTTTTTTTTAATGAGTGTTTTTTCTAAACATGACTTAAATGTCACACTGCATTATAAATTACTAGGGCATGCCCGTACTATATCTATATCTAAAATTATATCCCCCCCCCCTCTATTTACATGAAATGGTTTGGTCCAAAGCGAACGGCTTGCGAGTACGGTGACAATCCCCCCCCCCCCCCTCTATTTACATGAAATGGTTTGGTCCAAAGCGAACGGCTTGCGAGTGCGGTGACAATCCCCCCCCCCCCTCTATTTACATGAAATGGTTTGGTCCAAAGCGAACGGCTTGCGGAGTTTGGTAAAGAAATCGCCATCGCGTGCACAAAGGCGCAGGAAAGCGAAAGAATCGCAAATTAGTTTTAATTAGTTTTAAAACATAGTTTAACGCCCGAGCGAGTTTAACGCAATCGCAAATCGCATCGCAAAGCGAAAGAATCGCAAATTAGTTTTAATTAGTTTTAAAACATAGTTTAACGCCAACATAGCGCCAACATAGTTTGCCGACGGGAAATAAATGAATACGCTCTCAAATGTGCCATCCGAGGCAGAGTCTGTTCGCCACGTTCGGCACACGTGATAGCTCGCTGCTCTCTGATTGGTTGAATAGTTTTTTGGACATAGCTCGGTAACTACTTCTGCGATTAATTTAAAACCTTGAAAAGGCACATCCTCGGGTCCCCAGCAATATACCTGGCAAGTTTCAAGTATATCGGACCGGTAGTTGTCGAGAAACAGCGGTAACAGACAAACATACATACAAACATACAAACATACAAACATACACACAGAGATTGCTGGAATTATAGATAGATACATATTTCTCTTTTCTCTTTCAGATGTCCAACAAAAAATGCAAAGTTGTCAATTCAGAGGCGCAGCCTGGCTTAGCTACAAGACATTTAGATGAGAATTTCTCCAGCATTCCTGACTCCTCAAAATATCTGAAAAAAATGGACATGTGTTTGACATTTTTATTGGTTCCAACAGTAGGTCATGTACAGAGAATGAAAAAAAAAATCACACATTTTGCCTCAGAACCATTATGTTATTCTTCAGTGAATTCCAATGTGAAGTCTCTTGTCACCTGAACTTTATGAAAAAAATAAATTTTGCATATTTGAGAATAATTTTGTACATAATGATGCTTTTGAAATGAGGAGAGTACTCAACTTTGTATTTAATTTAGAGAGGTATAAAAAAAACACAGTCAAATTGAATCTTTGGCAGCCATTTCTTTTTGGCCATTTTTGAAGCTTTTGCCTTCATTTGAGAGGGTGACAGACAGCAAAAATGGACTCAGCACACCCAAATTATGATAAAAAAGTGGTCTGTCAACTTTTCCCCAAAAATGCTTCTCGGATTTTATAGAAGCACATTTATCCGATTTCCGACCAGTCTAACACTATAAGTAATGAGTACCCAAATTTGGATTATTCCAACAGAGATGTCCTTGAGGTCATTTTTAAAGGGAACATTCTTGGAAGGAAGGCGCGTCATGTGTGGTTTGATGGTCTGGTTGTCCACAACGCCAAAATAGAGAAGCTCCGGAAAACAAAGATGGATAAGGTCACGTACTGGTCACAATCCGAGGAGTATGATAATGCCACTGAGTATGACATATCCATGTATTCATTAGCAGCAGATCTTCCTCACAAAGACATAGTGTTTTGCTAAGAATACAACAACAACAACAACATGCATTTTAAGGCCATTTTCCCTGCTATAGCAGGGGTTAGCCTTGCGGTCCCCATGACAATCTTCTCCATCTTCCCCTATTTTCTGCATCTCTCCTTGTTAACCCCCTTGCCCGCATTTCTTCTTCCACCATCTTTAGCTAAGTCTTTCTTGGTCTTCCCTGTCCTCTACTTCCTTCTACAATCATTTCCATCACTCTTCTCAACCAGTCACTTTCATCCTTCCTCAACACATGATCAAACCATCTCAACCTGTTCCTCTTCACAACATCAATCACAGGCTCTATTCCCATCATTTTTCACAATTCATCATTTGTCTTCCTCTCTCTCAACAATACTCCGCACATCCATCAAACCATTCACATTTCCACCCTTTCCAACCTTCGTTGCTGCTCTACGTTCATTACCCATGTCTTGCTCCCATAAATCATAACACTTCTCACACATGCAGCATACACCTTTCCCTTCAGCTTCAACGACACTCCCTTCCTCATCAGCACGCCACTCATTTCCCGAAACTTCTTCCATGCACATCTCACTCTGTGTTCTGACAAATATATATTTGTGTATATATTTGAAACGAGTAAAGTCAAGTGTGAGCCATAAACTGTACATTTTATTACAATTTCAATATTGGCAGTTTTTACTTTCACAGTAGCCGATATTCTGTCAAGAAATGTTACGAAGGCAAGTTTCATCAAAATCGAAAACAAAAATGTTGCTTTTGTTCGTTATCGCACCCACAATCTACTGAAGTTTGGTTAAAAGTCAAGGGCAATAACTCTTGTTGTTTTTATGGCAAAAAAATTACTATAATCATGCCAAGTATCATTAAACTGCGATCAAAATTGTTGCTTTCATAGCGTTAAAAAGGTATGAATTGGATGCATTTTTTTTATTCAAATCAAGGGCAATAACTAGAACCATATGTCAAGGATTACTAAAATTTAAACTCCACAAAGATCTTATCATCATATCTAATCATACCAAGTTTCATCAAAATCCGAGAAAAACTGTTGATTTTATCGTGTTTAAAGGCTATATTTGATGCATTTTTGTTAAATCAAGGTCAATAACTGGAATGGTACGGCAAAAATTGTCAAAATTTAAAATTCACCAAGATCTTAGCATCATAACTAATCATGCCAAGTTTCATGGATATCTCATCAAAACTGTGGCCTCCATGGTATTTAGAAGGTATTTTCAACATGTTCTCGTTGATTCAATGGCAATAACTCTGGATCGATTAAATGCAAATTTTTGGTCTGTCCGAATATTTTTCATTTCTTACCCTCTTCGCCGAACCTCAGTTCACATTTTCTGAAAAATTCATCTGATTACCTTCATTTTTAAAGAAACCATGATTACTTAGTCATAAAATTTGCAATCATTGATCACAGCTTTTGTTTTAGTCTAATAGCTAATCAATACAGGTGGGGTGTCAAATTTCCGAATATGAAAGAGATCATAGTTTCCTTAATTTTTAAGATATGGATGTGGTTTTGGTACCGTATTAAAGGTATTTTCATACTTTATCTGGATTTAACTTTTCCAAGTTTGCTTTTTTAATTTCTAACATTTGTGTAACTTCCCTAAACAATAGGCTTGGCTTCCAATGAGAACCTCACAGGAAGCCTGGTTATCCCGATACCGTAACTGGTAACTTGGTGCAGCCAACAAAAAGAACCAATTACACCGTACAACTACGAAAAGTTATGTTATTGTACAATCAAAATTCAGACAACTTATCATGAAATACAGTTTCTGAAATATGGAGCATGACGCTACAGTGTCCAGTTCCATAACAATGTCTGTGTGACCAACCGACTCCGACCGTCACACTGAGTGCAACCGCTGGGGTTCAACTTATGAAGAAGAGGAGCCGCTAGGGCTCGAACTGTGAAGAAGAGGAGCACCGTGCAAATAGGATTACAGGAAACCTTGGGTCTCGTGCAGAAGGCGTTTTATTCGTTGGCTTCGTGAAACTACAACATGAGAAACAAACAGCAAATTACTAACTAATCTCCGTAATTGCAGTTCACACATTCGGCTTCAATACAAACAATCATGCAGCAGTTTGTCGTTCTGCACGAGAAATCAGCAATGGCGAAATACAAACCGTTTGCAAAGCATTTATCTCACAAAGCGGCAAATGCACATCAAATAAATTTCTTACAGTTTAAGCAGCGAATGTATTATGTATCAAAGAAACAATTTAAATAACATACCAACTTTGGATCCTCAGTTAATCTTTTTCAGAGTTCAATGTTTAACCTCTTCACACCGTGTCATGGGCTCGACCATTGCGCGCGCTCCAGCTCGACACAACATGAAATATCCTAAAGACTTCGCTAGTTAAAGGATAAAAGATATAACTAACTATGAAGCCTAATGGTGGTGGTGGACGTTACAAAACCGAGATACAAATTGCTGTTATGAAAAGCACGATGTGAACCACCGATAACAAAACTACACACTGCTGCTACACCGCCACAAACACCAATACGGCAAAACCCCTCAAAAATTAGACTGCCACGAACGAATGTGGTCGGCAGCCGTTACACTCAGTATGAATAATAAAATGATAATCTTCGAACAAACCTCTTCAGATGAGATCCGATCCCGTCAACCTTCATCACAGTTACATTCAAAGGTTTGCAAGATCACCCGGAAGTTCTTCATCGTTATTGAATACTTCCGCTTTATGCACATCGTCTTCTTCCTCTTTGTAAGAAGATTGTTTGTGACGTCAGCAATTTGTATGCGCCGCCATATTAAAGTGCGAAAATAAAATGTAAAGATAAAGAAGACCCAGGGACGGCTTCCGTGTTAGGAATGAACCACGTGCGAATGAGCACTGCTCGGTCCGCAATGGCGGATTAACGCACGTGCATAATGGTCACGTGCCCACGGTGACCCAAATTCAATGACGTCATGCAATCAATGCAACCCGAGATCACGAGAGATGAGAGATATCGCGATACCGATCGTGGTCCACAATGTTTCGAGATGAGACCGAGGGTGGGTCTCACTTGACCCACAAAACAAATCACCTTGTGAGTGGTGATAAACACAGCGGAAAGGGAATGCTCAATCTCGAGGAAATAAAGCATTGTCACGTGATTAATCGATTTGAAAAAACGTTTTTCCCTAATGTTTAACTGGACGAGACGATTATAAAATGAAGGGGTGATGTTGGTATTGGTAAAAAAGCAGGTTAAGTAGAATAATGAATAACTCATTGAATGTATACAAATGCAACAATAATCACATTAAAATTCAATAATCGCTATTGTTAATACATATTGATATTGTTTATCAAATGCACATAATAATATATTGTACAATGACAGAAGAAGGTTCATTAGGAAATGGAATAACCCGTGAGTTCGGCGGAACGTTGTGGTTTTTTAAAATCAGAACCAACTACCCGAGGATGATGATGCACCCAAACTACCCAAAAATGATGATGCACCCAAACTACCCGAGGATGATGATGCACCCAAACTACCCGAGGATGATGAATCACCCAAACTACCCGAGGATGATGATGCACCCAAACTACCTGTACCTGAGGATGATGATGCACCCAAACTACCCGAGGATGATGATGCACCCAAACTACCAGAGGATGATTATGCACCCAAACTACCCGAGGATGATGATGCACCCAAACTACCCGAAGATGATGATGTAACAAAACTACCCGAGCGGTGATGAAACGCGAAACATAGCTCAACTAGAACAGCACTCGGTAGAGAGCACACCTGCACCAGATGAACAGTTTCTGTTTTGTTAGATCGGACAGGAATAGCTCCGATCTGGATCCCACTTGAACCAAAACCGAATCGATTGTTCTTGTCTCTTCTCCAACTCATGAACCAAGTTTTGTTATAATCCGTCCACAAGTTTCTCACATCTCATGCTACATATCGGTTTTTGTCCGATCTCTCAATGGTGAAGAATCTCTGGAAAATGCTCAGATCCAGATCCAGATCCGGATCCGGATCCAGATCTTCACCAAAATCAAATCATTTCTTATTCTCAAGTTGGCAGAACTCATCACAAAATAATTCGGCGACGTTTCGAGCAGTAAAAAGTTGAGATCTGGCGATCTATGAAATTAATGCAAATCGGAGCTCAGCGGCACAAGGTGTTTAGAGGGTCGGGACGAGATGTTGAGAGGTTGGGTACGATGTGTTGAGAGTGCGGAACGAGGTGGTGAGAGGATCGGGACGAGGTGTTTAGAGTTGTTGAGAGGGTGGGTACGATGTGTTGAGAGGGTCGGGATAGGGTGTTGAGAGGGTCGGGACGGGGTGGTGAGAGGGCCTGGACGAGGTGTTGAGGGTCGTGACGAGGTGTTGAGAGGGTCGGGTCAGGGTGTTGAGAGGGTCGGGACAGGGGTGTTGAGAGGTTCGGGACGAGGTGTTGAGAGTGTCGGGATGAGGTGTTGAGAGGGTCGGGACGAGGTGTTGAGAGGGTCGGGGCGAGGTGTTGAGAGGGTCGGGACGGGGTGTTGAGAGGGTCGGGACGGGGTGTTGATAGGGTCAGGACGGGGTGTTGAGAGGGTCGAGACGGGGTGTTGAGAGGGTCGGGACGGGGTGTTGAGAAGGTCGGGACGAGGTGTTGAGAAGGTCAGGACGAGGTGTTGAGAGGGTCGCACTTTGGGGAGGCTCGGCTTTTGTGTCAAATTCCGAGGTAGATGAGGGTGAGCCTGGGAGTAATCCATGACGTGGATCCGTCCATGGGAATTGATGAAATTAAGAGCTACTTAGCGGACAGTGGAGTTGTCGACCCTCAGCGTCTTACCACGGTCAGGGATGGGGTTAAGGTTGTCCCTCCTCGGTGGTTCTGTCCGTCAGCTGCCCTTCCATCCCCTCGAACATTTATTTGGGAATATTTGTCTTCCCAGTTTGTGTTTACATTCTGGCTCCCTTAAGATTCTGCAAGTGCCAGACGTCCGGTCATACTGCCCCTGCTTGTCGGGGAAAACTACTCAGTAGTACATGTGATGGTGATCACGAAGGTAGCCTTTGCTCCAGCGAACGGTTGTTGTGTGGCAACCATAGGCATCGTTTGACCTCTCCATTTGGGGGGGGGGGGGGGGGAGGGGGTTTGAGGGCTTAATATTAATAATGATTAGCTAGGTTCGACATTCAAAATTACCGTTTGTTTGTGTAGTTACTTGTGTGTGTGTGGTGTGTGTGTGTTCGTCTGTACGGGCCATAACTTTTTTTACCATTTGAGTTCTGTCATCAAATTTTCACCAAACTTTTATTATGATAACTAGCGTGACTCGGCATGCTCCAAGTGCCTCACCACACGTCGTTTCAGAGGGATAGGCATCTTTGACCATTCCGGTGTCTTTCGGGCCTTCAGGGTCTTTTGGGTCTTCGGTGTCTTCAGTGGCTTTTGGGTCTTAAGGGTCTTTTGGATCCTCTGGGCCTTTAAGGGTATTTTGGGTCTTCGGTGCATTTTGGTTCCTCTGGGTCTTTAGGAGTCTTCAGGGTATTTTGGGTCTACAGGGTCTTTTGGTCTTCAGCACCATTTGGGTCTTCAAGAGTATTTGGGTCTTTAAGGGTCTTTGTGGTCTTCAGGGTGTTTTGGATATTCAGGGTGTTTTGGGTCTTCTAGGGTATTTTGGGTCTTCAGGGGTCTTCGTGCTCTTAACGGTCTTGGGGGACTTTAAGGATCGTCAAGGGTCTGAGGGGTCTCAGCAGTCTAAACGTATTTAAGAGTTTGTTGATTTTATTTGAAGAAGAAGAAGACGTTTTGGTCGCACATAAACATACATACAAACAAACAAACAAACATAACCATATACATTTGCTCTATTATAATAAGATAAGGAGAAGGCAAATTCATAATTTTGTCAAACGGTCAAAGGTCAGCATCACATAAAATAGTCAATTTTCATCTGATCGACCTGAAATTCTAAGAATTTGCATATTGGGTCAATGAGTTGGTTCAATCAAAAGCTTGAAGCAGATTGTTTTTTTTAAATCAAATGGTCAAAGGTCAATCTACTATATAAGAGAGCTGTTGATCTGTCTGTGTGTCCCCATTTTTCTCAGACATGGCTGAACGAATCTTTGCAAGCTTTCAGATGTTCATCAGTGAGTGCCTGGGAGTGATTTGTGCCAAAAAAAATTTTTTAAAGAAAGTTCGTTTTTTGGAAAAACAAAACAAAAAAAACAACAAAAAAAACCGATAGTGCCCAAGCCTTTTAAAATTTGTGACAGTTATAATACAAGTACACATGCACAAAATAAATACAAAACAATCACCAGACATTTGAACACAAATAATTCAAACAATTCCGGAAGTGTGCGAAGTTCCGAGTCAGGCTTCTTCCTCTTCCTGATCGCCATCACACTTAACTCTTAATCGTCATGAACGGCACAAATCACCAGCATATAATCAATGAAAAGATGATGAACCCCCTTCCACTCCCTTCCCTCTCCTGCCTCCCTCCTCCCTCCCCCCTCCGCCCGAAACTCCTGCTCGTGTTGTATAAAATTGCAAATTTTCACCAGATTGACAT
This sequence comes from Myxine glutinosa, assembly GCF_964187855.1. Taxonomy (NCBI): domain Eukaryota; kingdom Metazoa; phylum Chordata; class Myxini; order Myxiniformes; family Myxinidae; genus Myxine; species Myxine glutinosa. The sequence continues at coordinate 427,587,263 of NC_136261.1, forward strand.
AAAATTGAAGAATTTGCATATGGGTCACTGAATTGGTTCACTAATCAAAAGACAGGAGTCTTTTTTTTTTCGAGCAAAAGGTCCAAGGTTGAGGTTGCATAAAATCATTAATTTTCATCCAATTGACCTGAAATTTTAATAATTTGCATATTGGGTCAAATAATTGGTTCATCAATAAGAGAATAAAAGCTAGAAGCTGATTATTAGCTCACCTGGAACGAAGTTCAGGGGAGCTTTTGCGATGGCGTGTCGTCCGTCCATCAGTCAGTCCATCCGTAAACACTTGCAACTTCTTCTCCAAAACCGCTGATGGCATTGTGACCAAATTTGGCACAAATGATATTTGTTATGTTGCGACGAAAGTTTATTCACGGCATTAAAATAAAATAAAATCGGAATCCAATGGGGTCCACCGGGGGTCAAAGTGGATCCAGGTTTGCCCCAACAAAATAGGAATTAGCTTTTTCCTCTGAAACTACACACACAATTTCGATGAAACTTGACCACAACCTTCATCACCCATGATGTACAAAGTTTGTTCACGGCATTAAAAAAAAAAATCTGGGTCTGAGGTGGTCTGGGGTGCGATTTGTGTGCGAAGGTATTCATGTGCTCGTCATCACAGCCAGTGGTGTCAGGGCAGGCTAGCTCAGTTATGGGTGAAAAGCGAAAAATAGTAGTCTACCGGTGAACCACAGAGCACCAAAGTCAATCTCATCTCCATCACCAGTCAATCTCACCTCCACCCCGGAAACAACAAGGCTCTCGCCAAGGGAAGGAAACCCCCTAAAATAAATCTACTGCAGAGTGCTAACAACCCGCTCAGTTCAAAACTATTGTTATGGAAACTGCAAGCAAAACTCAAATACCAGCTGATGCTGGTCATGGATGGCTATGATGAAGCGACGACCCAAATCTCGGAGGATGATGACATCAGATTTCTGAACAGTATGACGCTTCTGGACCATAGCCAACAGGACGTTCAGTGGCCGACAACATCGATAACCAGGCCAAAATAAATAATTAATGTCCAATGCTGGAATGTAAGAACACTATACACTTTTGGTAAATCCACTCAACTTGCTAAGAAGATGGCTATGTACGATAATTATATATTGGGGATTAGTGAATGTAGGTGGACAGTGTATGGAAAAGTCAAGTTGAATTCTGGAGAGAATGTTATATTTTCAGGGACAGAAGATAATTTGCACTACCATGGAGTTGCAATTATGATGTCCAATAAGGCTGAGCAACCACTACTTGAATGGAAACCAATCAATGAAAGGATAATATACACGAGATTTGTCTCCAAATATGTAAAGATTTCTGTGATTCAAGCTTATGAACGTACCAATGATGCAAGTGAGGAAGACAAAGAAAGATTTTATGAGAAATAAGTCAGTGGCCGATGAGGTACGCAAACATGACTTATTGATAATAAATGGGTGATCTTAACGCCAAAGTGGGAGACAACAACGTGGGATATGAGAGTGTCATTGGAAATCATGGATTAGGTGATAGAAATGAAAATGAAAAAAAGATTATTGAATTTTGAGGACTCCATAATCTTGTGATAACTGGCACCATTTTCCCACATAAGGTAATACATAAGCAAACATGGACCTCCCCAGAAGGAAAGGCAAAGAACCAGATCGACCACGTGATGGTAAGCAAACAACATGAGACACCAATAATGGACACCCAAGTCATGAGGGGTGCAGATATTGCAGGTGACCACCAACTAGTGCGAACAAGAATCAAACTGAAATTAAGGAGAAAACAAAATACCAAGGAGAATAGAAAGAAATTTTATGTAATCAAACTGCAACAACCAGCTATCAAAACACAGTTCTCATTAAAGATAAGAAACAAGTATGATGTGCTGCAAGGTTATGATGAATCGAAAGACATATTGGACAGAAAGTGGTGGCATTTTAAGAAATCTTACAATGAAACAGCAAAAGAAGTGCTGGGTTACAAAAAGAGGGGACAAAAACCATGGATCAGTAAGGAGTGTTGGGAACTTGTTGTGGAGAGAATGAGATTGAAGAGCAATGTGGAACAGGCAAAGTTAGACAGAAGCAAACAGAACCTGAAAATAGAATACAGGAATAAGGATGGAGAAGTTAAGAAAAGCATGAGCAGAGACAGGAGAAAATGGGCAGATGACCTTGCTATGACAGCTGAAAAAGCAGCAGGTAATGGGAGGATGAAAGCTGTATGAGATCACTAAGACCCTCAGTAATGAAAAAAGCAAAACTACGAATGCAGTTAAAGACAGGATCGGAAATGACAACACTGGAAATGACAGGACCGGAAATCTACTCATAGAAAAAATAGCAAGGTAGGAAAGGTGGGGAGAACATTTTAGAGAAATCTTAAATAGACAATTACCTGATGAGATCCGACAACAGAAGAGGAGTGTGATCCTGTTATCGAAGAAATCAGCATAAATCATGTCAAACACAGAAATTCGACCAGCAAAGATGAAAAACGGAAAATCTGAAGGCAAGGACAGAATTACTGCTGAATGATTGAAAGCAGACATACACACAACAAAGGAGTGGCTTGACAACTTGTGTGGTTTATTTTTTTGTTTTTTTTGTATACAAGATCGAGGCTCGTGAAAGAGCTAACATTAATCACACAAAAAGTCAAACCGACACAAACCAACACATAAAACACAAAATAAGGGGAGTGGTAGACAAGATGGGGAGAGAGGGGGACAGAAACAAACACAACATTTGAGAGCAGGTACATCGAGAGAACTGTGGGAGGGAGAGGGCTTGGGGCGAGGTGGGAGAGGTATAAAACATATTGTCGTGCGAATCCCTCCGGTTAATACCAGGGACCGCGGAAGACAAGAACGGCTTTAACGGAGGTGACGATCAATACGGATTGTGCTATCAAACGTGGGAAGAGAAGAAGGGAAGAGGAAGAAGTGGGAGCGCGTAACTGTGGAAGGCGAACGAACTCAAATGGCACAAGATTTGCAGGGAGTGAGAAATAATAAAAGGGTTTATTGTAATAAGATTCTGGACAGGGAAACGCGGTGATAAATCTAATTCCTAAATTGGGACGTCCCTACACCAGACGCAACAACAGGACACAGGAATGAATTACCAAAAGAAAAACGTCCGTTATGTAATTGTGAATGTGGTGCGAGTAGTGTAATAATGTTGCTTCTGGGACACCTCCGTTTAACATGGGAAATCCCTATCTAATGTCATTTACCCCCTTGTCTTTTTCAAAAATCATAAACACCTCTATTTCTCCCACCCTCATCTTTATGAACCTTTTGTCTGTAGTACCTATCCTTAATGTTGTTCATTAGACCACTCAAACACTACAAATATTTGTTTTCTCTTATAGACCTATCATCCTTCTTCTACATATCATCTGGCAGATTAATCTTTGACCCACTCAAACATTGACCCATTCACTTCCATATTAATTCTTTCCCTCCCTCATTGCCCCTAAAGACCTCTATTTCTCTCACCCTGTTCTTTACGAACCTTCTAACCTTTTGACATGTTATCCTTATTCATTAGACCACTTAAACACCTGTGATCCTTCTGACCTTATGAACCTTTTAACCTTTTACTCTTAATATCATCTGGTGAATATAACCCACTCAAACAACGACCCTACAAATATTTGTTTATGCGTGGGAAATAATTTAATTCTCCTACAACTCTCTTCACCATCTAATATATTAACAAAAAATATGTTTGAGTTTGGTTCTTTATTAAGATATTTTAACTGAGCTAAGATAAAATGGTAAACCTCCCTCAATGTTCTTATTTGAGCGCCTCCAGTGCCACACACTTTTTGGTAGGCTCTGCCCACCTTTTGTTAAGCTCCGTCCACTTTTTGGAAAAACCCCGCCCACTTTTTGGTAAGCCACGCCCACCTTTTACTAAGCCCCGCCCACTTTTTGTTAAGCCACGCCCACTTTTTGCTATGTCCCGCCCCTTTTGCTAAGCTCCGCCCACTTTTGCTAAGTCCCACCCACTTTATAAACTCTTCAGCATTGTATCATTTCCAGGTAATACATAACATCATTTTCAGGGAATTTCCATCACATCATTTCCAGTTAAGACACGCCCAGGGAATTTCCACAGGAAATGACACACACCCAGCCCTTCTTATAAAAGGCACCGACCACACAGGCTTTTTCAAACACGCTTTCTGCTTCACTTGAGAATGGACTCCTATGCCGAAATGGAATGGGATAACTTTGCTATTCCTTGGAGTCCTACTACCTGTGTAGAACTCAACCTTCAGATTGATGAACTGGACTCGAACCTCTTATCAATGGAGGTAAGTTTGTTTATTTATTTATTTATTTATTTAATTTTTTTTTTTTTTTTTTTTTTTTAGATGAGACTCATGTAAGAGTTAACAAAGTTTATTTTAATATTCATAGAGCTTGATTTATACAAATAAAAATATTGTATTAAATTAATACATTGTTATTTTCTTTCACAGGAAATTGTATCTGAGATACGAAATGAAAATTCTGCTTTTAACACAACTTGGGATGAAGTTATTTTTTTGTTTGAAGACATTTTGAACAACCAAGACCCACAGAACGAGTTCTACCTTGATGACCCAGCCAAAGAGTTATACCTTGGAGATCCACAAAATCCTGAAAAAGAGTTTTACCATGATGATACTTGTTGTGAGTTATCAAAACAAAACCCACTGAACAAGTTCTACCTTGATGAGCCAGAATACAAGTCATACATTGGAGACCCACAAATTTCTGAAAATTGGGAAAGGGGAGTTCTCCCTGATGGTCCGCAGTTATACTATGTGAGACACATCATAGAAACCCTAAAAAATTGTGAAATGGGAATTCTCCCTGATGGTCCGCAGTTATACTATGTGAGACACATCATAGAAACCCTAAAAAATTGGGCAAGGAGAGTTCTCCCTGATGGTCCGCAGTTATACTATGTGAGACACATCATAGAAACCCTAAAAAATTGGGAAACGGGAATTCTCCCTGATGGTCCGCAGTTATACTATGTGAGACACATCATAGAAACCCTAAAAAATTGGGCAAGGAGAGTTCTCCCTGATGGTCCGCAGTTATACTATGTGAGACACATCATAGAAACCCTAAAAAATTGGGAAAGGGAAGTTTTCCCTGATGGTCCGCAGTTATACTATGTGAGACTTATCACGGAAACCCCAAATATTTCTGAAAATTGTGGTTCTACCTTGGGGACTTGGAAAGATGGTTATATTTTTGGAGACTCGGAATGGGGGTTTTGTTTTGATGACTCGGAATGTGATACCTATCTTGGAGGCTCAACAGGAATGTGGTTATACCTTGGGAACTTGGAAAGTTGGTTTTATTTTGGAGACTCTACCTGTGGGGTCCATCTTGGAGACTCTTTGGATTCTAAAGCAATGAACAATGTTCTTTGTTTAATGACGCTTGATTTAAGCAATATCAAGAAAGTTCGAGGAAGAAAATGCTGGAAAATTCTTTCTTCCCATTTCTACTTCTTCAAACTTGAAAGCCTTGAAAGACAGAATTGGAAGAAGAGGAAAAAAAAAAAAATGAAATACATATTTTTAAAAAAGAAGAAAAAAAAGATTATGTTAGGGTTTGGGTGGGATTTTGAATGTGAGGGTTAGGGATGGGGTTGGGTTAGGGATGGGGTTGGGTTAGGGTTGGGATTTTGAATGTGAGGGTTAGGGTTGGGGTTGGGTTAGGGATGGGGTTGGGTTCGGGTTGGGATTTTGAATGTGAGGGTTGGGGTTGGGTTAGGGATATGATTGGGTTAGGGTTGGGATTTTGAATGTGAGGGTTAGGGATGGGTTGGGGTTGGGTTAGGGATGGGGTTGGGTTAGGGTTGGGATTTTGAATGTGAGGGTTAGGGATGGGGTTGGGTTAGGGATGGGGTTGGGTTAGGGATGGGGTTGGGTTAGGGATGGGGTTGGGTTAGGGATTGGGTTGGGTTAGGGATGGGGTTGGGTTGGGAATGGGTTGGGTTAGGGATGGGGTTGGGTTAGGGATGGGTTTGGGTTAGGGATGGGTTTGGGTTAGGGATGGGGTTGGGTTAGGGTTTGTATATTATTATGACTCACTCACACATACACAAAAGTTAAGCCCCAACTGGAAAGTTGAGGGATTCTGTGTTTGGGGTTCACAGATTTAAAAACGTATCCCCATTATACACACACAAAAGTTAAGCCCCAACTGAAAAGTTGTGGGATTCTGTGTTTGGGGTTCACAGATTTAAAAACGTATCCCCATTATACACACACAAAAGTTAAGCCCCAACTAAAAAGTTGTGGGATTCTGTGTTTGGGGTTCACAGATTTAAAAACGTATCCCCATTACATTTTATTTATTTATTTATTATTTTCAAGGGTATTATCTGCTTACTTGTGTTTTTTGTAATTCTTGCGAGTAAAATGAACCCAAGATTTCTTCTCCATTTAAATCATATAATTTGTAGGTCCAAGGGACTGTATCCATTACATCAATGATTTTAAATAATTCACGAGTCCATTTTTGTGTATAACCTTTCTCAAAATGACTTTTCCATTTGTATATTCTTACAATATCACCAACTTTAAACTTGGGCTTTCTCAAATTAATCTCCTTTTCATATTCTAATTTTGTAAATGTTTCTGATGGTTTTGATTTTGTTGATGAATGAACTGTATTATTGTAATTATCTACAATATCCTGAATTAAATACACCCATTTTTGAGAACCGAGTTGTGTGAATTTTTTATATAATTTCTCTTTTAAAGTACGATTAAAACGCTCAATAACAACTGCCTTTCCTTCATTAAAGGTGCTGTATAATTTAATACCCTTCCCCTTAAGAAATTTCATGAATATTTTGTTATAGAACTCTGTTCCCTCATCAGTCCATAACTTCTTTGGTTTCCTTTTATCCCGATCAAATATTAGCTTAAAGGCTAACATTAAAGTATCACCCCTTTTATTTTTTAAAGGGACAACCCAGGCAAATCTACTCCTCAAATCAATAACGGTTAAAGCATACCTGTATCCCCTGTCATTATTCAATTCAATTAAATCAGCGGACCATATGTGGTCGGTGTATTTAGAATAAACCTTCCTTCTTTTAAACTTTGTGATTATAGGTTTGTGTAATTCTTCAGCCAAAAGCTCCTCAGTCTTGATGACATCATTAGAGCCTAATAGTTTTTTGAGGAATAACCAAGACCAAGTTTCAATTTAGCATTTATCAAATTTCTCACAATAAACCTATCAACTTTCTCTCTCAACGTTGGATTTTGTATCAAAGACAAATTATACAACATTTCGCTGTCGGCTTTATGTTTTTCAGTCAACGTAGTGGTTTTCCCATAAGCAATATCATGCTTCATACACACTTCGTCAACCCTATTTGTAGGTTTAGACAAAGGTTTAGGATTGTCAGCCTCATCTAATCTTTTATCCAAGTTTGTTCCTGGACCACAGAAAGAATACCCTGGAAGGTGTAATTCCCCTGGAATTCCAGTTGTTGTAAATTTACTTCCTGACAGAAACTTTTGTATGTCTCCTCCTCTTTTAGGAGAGATGAATTGGCACTTTTTAGAGCCACATACTTGACATATTCCTTTTTGATAAACTCTATTATTTTTAGCTTTAACATAAGAGATATTTTTAGATTTAGTTTTCTTTTTACATTTGAGACAATAACTCATATTTATTTATCAGAAAAATTCCGACAGAGTATCAAAACCTTTTTGGTTTTCAACATATACATTTCAATCTTTATTTTTAAAACATAAAGAATCCTAAGGAATGCCTTCACTCTCTCCTCCATTTATTTACAAATAAAAACTAACTAAAGTCAATGACACCAACATCATCAATCACATAATCTTTTCCTTCTTCTTCTTCTTCTTCTTCACCACTTTCTCGTTTAAATCTCCTCCCTGAAATTGAAGACATTAACGTTGTTATTTTTGAAACCATTATCTTCATAAGAGTTGTTAATTCTTTAATTTCCTCTTCGGTGCGTTGAGATTGATTTATTTGCTGTAATACACTCAATCTTTACGAATCTCACTGATTTCCATCTTTTTATATTTTTCCTCCCTCTCTCTTTGCTCCCTTTCCTCCCTCTCCTCCTTCTCCTTTTTCTCCCTCTCCTCCTTCTTCTTTTTCTCTCTTTCCTCCTTCTCCCTTTTCTCTCCTTCCTCCTTCTCCTTTTTCTCCCTCTCCTCCTCCTTTTTCTCCCTCTCCTCCTTCTCCTCCCTCTCCCTTTCCTCCTTCTCCTTTTTCTCTCTTTCCTCCTTCTCTTCTTCAACTCCTTCCTCATCCCTTGCTACCCTTGAGTTTGAACCCCAAAGAATATTATACATATACTCATCTGGATTTTGAGATATTCTTGTATCTATAATTATTTTTCTCATAATAGGATACCAATAAGATTTGTTGACGATTTCTAAAAGAGTTTTATATTTCATAACTTTGAGAAGTTCATTTTTATTTAATATTTTAAACAAGTCTCTATTTGTGGGTTTAGCAATATCAGTATAAGGCCAGTTTTTAATGACAAAATTCCCATGTATATGCTCCAAATCATAAGGTATGTAATACCGAGCACCCTTTTCTTGTAGGTATCCTTGAATACAACAATTATAATTCTCTTGTAGTCTTCTTCCTGCCATTTATGTATCAGAAATATATGTGAGATTAATATTATGACAGGTAATACCACCCCATCTTCCCACTACCAAATCGGTTTGTATTCCTCGGCTTTCTATCCTTATCTCATTACCTTCCTTCTTTGTCATGCGAACCATCGCTATACTATCATATATTTTTCTTTTCTTAAAATCACGTATTTGTTGTTTACTAATTGTACTTCCACATAAATCCTTATCCTCACCAAGTGGATAATATTCTTCTTTACGAGACTGATTTAAATCATGTAGGTCTTCTATGTTTATTGAAAAAGACCAATTATACCCTAAATCAGGCATATCATACCCCCATTTATTAATTTGCATATTAACTAAATGTCCTTCTTTATAAAATTCAATTGTAAGCAGGTAGTTAAATTCAATGAGGAAAGGTGTATGGTCAGTATAACCAGGTGTTGTGGTTGTAAATTTTACTTGTTTCACAAAACGTGCTGTTTTCTTTAAAAATATATATTGTGATAAATCACTTAATCTAATTAAGTCATTCGCATCTGTAGGGTTTGGATAATTGATTAATTTATAAGTATTCTTCATATTAATATTTTTACTTACACTATATTTTTGTCGTTCAGCCTGTGCCTTTGTATAATAATTTGATAAATCAATATCCTGAGAGGATTTTCCAAAGATAGAACCATCTTTTCCAACATAAGTCATTTATATTAGATTAAAAATGATATCATAAAAATTTTCATTATTGTTGAGTTGAAATAATACATATAAACATAATTGACCACAACATTTAGAATTAATTTCTTGAACTTGAAATGTTTGATAAACACCATTCTGTAAGAATTGTATTACTTCAACAGGTGGTGGCATACCATAACTATCAAAATAATATTTATCCTGACTATTATGAATACAAACCCAATGAGAACCATTCTGTGTGTCTAAATTCATAATAATATTCTTTGTATTCTTATTTATATGTATTAATTCATCTCTCATACAAATAACCACATTATCAATTTTTAGTGTTTTACAATACTTAGCTAGTTCTATATTTGACGTTGTATTCTTTCCAAATTGTTTAAACCATTTATCCATTTATTTATGAGAAAGATACAATCCATTACCCCGTTTAGTTAGTTTAACACCCGCTTGAGCGATAGAGGAAAGCATATCTCCAACCAACAATCTAGCTTTATCAGGTAGACTTTCAAGTTTTTGAGCAAAATCTACAATTACACCACTTCCACTAATTTGTTTCTCCAACTCCTTGTTATGTCTTTCCAATTCTTTTTGAGCTTTTAGTTGTGCCTTCCTTTCGTTAGCAGTTTTTACCGCTGCTGAAATACCACCAGTCAATGCTCCCGCCGCACTTAAACCAGCAAATAAAGGAATTAGAAACGGGAGAAATCCTCCTCTTGACTCGTCTATTGAATATTTCTTTAACATAGGTTTCGTCATTTTAATTTTAAGTGATCCAACATCATTTAGTGTTTTTATTTGTGTGTGTGTGAGTAAAACATCAATTCTTACAGCTCCTTTTCTTTGAATTGTATTAACATTAATAATACAAGGCTTTTGATTTTGAATACAAGATGTTAATTTATTAAGATTGATTTGATTAACATATACCCCAACCATTTATTTATGAGAAAAAACCTATGTGATATTAATCATAACACCATTATCTGTATTAATCTGTAATTCTGTTTCCTCCAAAAGCAAACAATATGCATTAACCTCTTCACTCTCCCCTCTTTCAATGTATAGAGAAGTATCCACTCGATTAGACTTTATAGTTTCCTTTTGAGAACTCAGGTCAATTGCGTAGATTGTATAAAGTTTTTGAAACGCAACCATATCCAAAATAGGATCATTATTACCATTACTTTCACACACCTTTTGGTAGGACTTGTAGGCTTCCGCATAATCATTTTTTTCCCAATCAATTTCCAATCTATCTCGCGGATAAAATGTGCCATCAAGAGAAACCCGAAGTTGTTTCACCTTAGCATTATCACTCAGCGCATTATTCTTATTAGTACCGTCCTCTCCATCTGGTTTTTTAAAAATGAGCCAGAGGTATCGTGGCTTTCCTTGAAGAACACCCAAATTCCAAGTGTAGGTAGTGTGTTCCAGTTTAACGTGTTGACATCTTCTTTTAAGGTATGATACATTTAGCGGTTTCTTTGAGTTAAGTCTTCTATTTAACATCTCTTCCGTTTTAAGATTAGGAGTATATTCACTGATATACCAACACAAATCATTAATAACAAATTTATTGTTGTCTCCAAAAGCATTTTCATCCCCAAAAAGCAACCTATTTACATTATCATTCCTTTGTAGTTGAAATCTAATTTTAAGACCATACAAAACTTTATCATAATCGCAAAATCCAAATATACCTTTAAGAGGTACTGCTACGGTAAAACTATTCACTGCTTTTGTTTCATCATTATACATTGACTTCCTTTGACTATAACCAGGGTCTGCGTTTGTACCCGTTGACATATCAGGAATAAAACCTTCAACAGCTCCCTTACCCATTCTATCACTAAACGAATATAGTGTAAATTTCATCATTTCAGATGTAGCAGAGACATAATCAACCGCTTCAACCTCTTGTGTTCCAATATACAGGCGGACACTGTCAAACATTTTCCAGAAGAAATCATTTACGAGTGTAGCATTAGTATTATTCGCAGCCTTAGTGAATTTAAATTTACACAGCAAGAAACTATCAGCTATATTCAAGTAAGTTTGTTGATTATTTATTTCAAAACTTTTTGTTCCGTTTGAATTCCAGTCTGTTCCTGTTATAGCATTTACCTTAAAATAGTCTTCCTTTTTAGTGGAGTTTGAAATGATAATCGTATCATCCAAATCATAGATAATATCAATCGCTTCCATACTTGTATTTATATAGCATTAAAATTGTTGAAACCCTGACCCAAGTATTTTAATGATTTTTTGTCGTTCTTGTGAAGATAGTTGAGTTTTACCTTTTTTTATTTCTTTGATTGCTTGTAATTTATGAGACTCCTTTTGAGCATCTTTTATACTCTTTATAGCACCCGCAACGGAGCCCACGGCAGAAGCAGTTGAATCAATTAGGTCTTTATGTTTAAGGATGGTTGAACCAATACCCATTAGAGTATCAATTATCCCATCTCCTTTATTTCGAAATTGATGACCTACACCTCGTTGTCTCTTAGGTTTATAGTATCCTCTACCCACATACCTTGTATAGTCTGGTGAAAGGAACATGCCCTCCCCTGTAATTATTTTATATTTTCCCAACTCGTGTTTTCTCACAATAACAATTATTTATTTATTGAAAAACTTCACGTAGGTGAATTCTGATGGATATAATTTCATCATTAAAGGATATCATACGATTATCTTGGTCGGTTATCCTAAAACTTACTCTGTATATGGTTTTTCCTGACACAGGTAAATAGACAAGATTTTTTGGTTCCATATTAAATTTATAACCAATCGGGGTTGAGTATGCACTGAATGAAAATATTGTATTTGTTCTTATTCCATCGTTATAAGCACCATCAATCAAATCACAATGAATTAATACTGAATTTATACCGGAGGATATTTGGATAACATTATCACTGTAAAACGTCCCGTTATTTTCAATCTTTTTTGAAGAGAAACCCAATAGCTCTCTAAACGAATTTTCAATCGTGAAATCAACTTTATAATTATTTTTAAGTTTAATAGTTGATTTTGAAGTGTGTTTTTGAATATCTATTACAATATTTTTTGGTTCATCACCTTTTTCTTTCATAAGGCGAGAGACTTCTGAAGATATTTGAGAAATCTCGTAAGCTCCAGGTGAAACGGTTATAGTTTTATATCCACTTCCTGGATTATAACTAAACTTGTTGTTTTTCTCTGTGATATTAAAAAGGGTATTGTAAGTTTCCATTGACAACAAAGATGCCTCATATGAGGTAAGGGGGTCAAGTTGTAGTGGGTAAGGGAATGAAGCTGTGTAATCGCTCGTTGTGAAATTAAAACTAAGAATTGTGCTTCTCATCTTATTTAATATCTAATAAAATATCTTTGTATTGACATTTATTAATTATTTTCATGTTCATCAACTGATCTAAAATGGCTGAGGATTCATTAAAACAATTGTTGTTTCCAGCCTTCTTACTACCTAACAACAATAATAGCCTATTAACTAATTGTGATGGGTCATTTGGAAGAAAACTAACACCCGAACCAAGCTTACTTAAAGCATCAATAATATGTTTCTCCTTCTCATTCTTCTTACTTTTACCAGCAACAGAAACTCCATAATCAAGTGCATTTAGCAACTCAATATATACCCTATCTTCCTCTCTTTCCATATCAAGTGGTTCCTCAAAATATTTTGAACCGCTGAATCCGGGGTTTGTTAGAAGAAACATTAATCTTGGAGTTAATTTAACATTTGGTTGAGTAGAACTCAAGAACATCAATTCATCATTAAATATCAATACCTTTTCTTCCACAAGATGAAACACTGCTGGTTCTTCTGTTGGAATGAGACCTGCTCTGGTTTTTGAACCCGCCGTATATTCATTGTTTTGAAGAGCTTCCACAACATAATTAGGGGGTTGATTTACCTCCTCAAGTTTCCGAAATAATCCCTCGTCATCATATTCTAATTCACCAAGTTCTTGTTTTGTTATCTGACTAAAATCTTTGAGCATTTGAAGTTTTTTCGGAGTAAATTCTACCGTGGGAACTGTAGGTGAGTGTTGAGTTTTCAAAAGTGGTTTAAAGAATTTCTCTTGTTTTCTTTCAAAGGCTTCTTCACCAGTTAGTTTCTGTTTCCGTTTCTTCTTTATCTCTTCCTGTTGTTTAACAACTTTTGAAACTAATTGTTGATGTTCCTTAAACTTTCTTTCTCTTTCTTCGGTATTCATTTAGTATTGAAAAATATCATTTAGTATCTCATCTTGTTTCACAACAATATATTTATATTTTCCAATCGTGTGTTTCATATAATTTTCAAATTCTTTTTTACTACATAACGTAGAGCAATTATCTCTCCAAAAATTATTTACATCTATTGAATTTAACTTAAATAAAATAAAAGTATTGGCATTGTTTCTTATTGAGCGTCGAGGGAGTTGAAAATATGATTGACTAAGATATATACAATTACAAGAAGAATGTCTCCCTCTTGTATAGTAGCTATCCATTACTGTTTGGTTTCTCTCATTAACACAATCATCAAAGATGACGAGGTTCTTTTTTGATTTATCTAAATCTTGAGGTGAAGGTATATCATCCGTATTATCACTGAGAATACAAGTTATGGGTTTCGATTTTGATTTCTGTGTATCACAAAATAATTGTATTATATCTTCAATATTATAATCATTCAGTTTGTTTTGAAGTTTAAATAAACCGATAATGTCTTCCTTTTTAAGACCTGCATTAAAACGCTGTGAGAGTAGTTGATACTCGGGTTGAAAACTTGACTTTGTAAAAATTATTAAATTATCATAATCTAAAAAATTAGGACCAAGGAGCATCTTTAAAAGTAAACAGGTTTTCCCACATCCGCTTGAACCAACTATTAGACATCTCAATGAATTTGGAATGTTTTTATGGTTATTAAATTTTATCTTATTTTCCCAAACGGGTAAAAAATCATTCATTTATATATTTGGAAAACAAGTCATCCAACTTTTTTTGAGCTATTTTAGAAACTCTATATTTTATCCTGAGTTCTGGTTTAATTTCAAAATAATTCATTATTTTATTTATGTAGTATCTTGTATTAACATTTCCATTAAAATTATTTTGAATAATAAATATCATTAAACCCTTATACATTTCCTCAATACAAAGAGTCTCTTTCCTTGTAAGAAATGGTGTATTATCACCATAATGCTTAACATTCATCTCTCTTATTAATCTTGTAAAGTAATTCATTTTTGGTTCTAATTTAAAAGAGTTATATGTTTTTTTATATTTCTTATTATCATTAATTAGAATATAATCACAGAATAAACATTGTTTATATGAATCCTCATCATTAAGCCCCACTCTATCACAAGCCGGACAATTCTCTAATTTATCATATGGAGAGTCTGGAAATTCTAAATATCCTTCAGAACTTATCATATTTATGTGGTAAATTTTTACTTAAACTAAACGCAAGTTTATTCATTAATAAATACAATGTTTCAAAGCACAAAAGACAAATTTCAATCAATCTCTACTTCGGTGGAAGATATAGAAAAATATGTCAAAGATGTTAAATTGAACAAAGATAAATATGGAAATTTTTGGGTAAAACCAGTTATGGAAAATAACATGAGCCCCTCTATTTCATTTAAAGGAAGAGCTCTAACTATACCTGGAAAGACATCCATTAAAGTAAATCTAACAAAAGTTTCTCCTCTACTCCTGGCAATTTATTCAAAGCTTGAAAAAGTGATTGACCACGATACTTTGAAAAAGAATGATAAGACCATTAATAATTCTAGAGGAGACATTTGTATTTTCTTTAATAATCCAAAGGGTGTAGATCTAAGTAAAATGAATGATGTTAATATTTCTGGTGAAATGTCATTTCGTTCTATGATAGTTAGAGATTATTTAAAGATAACTTTTGATATAAAAATTGTAGAGATTGAATCTGTTAATGAAAGAAAGTATATAGATATTGATGGGAATATTTTTCTTGCTAATTAAATATGAGTCAATACAGCAGTGAAGATTTTACTATTTCATTGAACTCGGACGATAGTGATGATAGTATTTCATTGAACTTGGATGATGGTGATGATAGTATTTCATTGAACACAGATGATAGTTATGATACTAATAGTTTGTGCTCAAATGATAGTTATGAGAGTAGCTTTATTGATGACTCTGAGTATGATTCTGAGTATTCATGTGATAGTTATGACTTAGATGATTCTGAGTGAAAAAGTGTTTTAGTTTAAGCACAGTGATATATATAAAACGGAGCTGTAAAGCTCAAAAGTGTTTTATTTTAAGCACAGTGATATATATAAAACACCACGTTTTCTCACGCTATAAATATGGTTTATTGTGATACTTGCGAGAAGGAAGTAAAATATTATAAACAACATATTCTCACCGCAAAACATACATACAACATTTTAAACAAACTTTCCCCTCTTCCACCTGAAACAAAACACTGTTCTACATGTAATAAAAATATCCTCAAGAAAGGCTTCAAAATACATCTTAAAACAAATCTACATTTATCAAATTTTATCACAACTAAAAACTCTGATGGAGCATTCAAAGGACATATTAAAATAAGAGTCTTTAACTTCAAACCTCCTGAACCAGAGTCTATAGTTGATGCTGTAGAAATAGTTAAACCTGCTGTTCAAACGTTGATTGAAAAAACACTAAAGGAAATGAAACCACTTAAATTTTATATGGGAGTAAAATTAGAAATGACAAAGGATGAAGGAGTTATAGATGCACCATACATGAGAACTGAGCCACACTTTATATCTTCATATCAAGATTTTAAAACATCAGGAGTCTATGATGAACTTATTAAACAAGAGCAAGATGTGGATAATTCAATCATAGGAAGTGGATTCAATATAGGAAAAATTATTTACATAGACATTCATATTCTTAAATCAGATCCTCTAAAAGCTTCTTCTTACATTGATTTACCCAGTGTTATCAAAAATAGAAAAGCAGTTATCAATATCAAAAATAAAGACAATAAATGTTTTCTCTGGTCTATTTTAGCACACTTACATCCTCCACATTTTCATGATGAAAGAGTATCTCATTATAAAAAATATGAGAATACATTAAATACGAAAGATCTAAAGTTTCCGATGACTTTAAATGATATTCCTAAATTTGAAAAGATGAATAATTTATCAGTTAATGTTTATGGTCTAACAGAAACAAACAACATTCAGGTTTTAAAGCTTTCTGACAATTGTAAACAAACTCATATTAATCTTCTATATTTTAATTCAGACGAAAATTCACATTATACATACATCAAAGATATTGCTAAATTAATAAAACCACAAGTCTGTAAGAGAACAAATAAAATATATATTTGTTTGCGTTGTCTTAACTTCTTCAATTCACAAGAAAGATTAGATAAACATTCAAATTATTGTGGCGAACATAAATCAACGGTAATCAATATGCCTAAAGAAGGCTCAAAGATCACATTCAAAGATGAAAATAAAAAGATCAAACATCCATTTGTTATATATGCTGATTTTGAAAGTATTTTAGAAAAAATTGATACTGCTTCTCAAGATCCAAAAGAATCATACACAAATAAATATCAAAAACATACTCCTTGTGGTTTTTGTTATTATATCAAATCATCCATTGGTGATAAATATACAAGTTAGAGATGTATAGAGGCTCAAATACCCCAGAGGAGTTTGTGAAACGACTAGAAAAAGACTGTGTTCGATTAACCAAGATAATGAGAGAAACCAATAAACCAATGTCCTTAACAAGTAAAGAAAAAAGGGAATTTATAAAAAACAATGTCTGTCATATTTGTGAGGAGAAAATTGGTAAAGGTCTAAAGGTTAGAGACCATTGTCATCTCACTGGTAAATATAGAGGTCCGGCTCATCAAAGTTGTAATATTAATTATCAACTCCCCTCTTTCATTCCTGTCTTTCTTCATAACAACGCTCATTATGATACACATCTATTTATCAAGGAACTCTCAAAGACTTCTGGAAGTATCTCAGCAATTCCAAACACGGATCAGAAATACATTTCATTCACAAAAACAATTCACACATCTCCTATTACTCATATCAGATTTCTTGATACATTTAAATTCATGGCAAGTCCATTGGTTAACTTGGTTCAAAATCTAAAAGAGTTTCCATGTCTTTCAGAGTATTTTTTAGATAAAGATTTTCTAACACAAAAGGGAATTTACCCCTATGACTATATGGACTCATTTGAGAGATTCAATGAAACACAACTTCCTTCAAAAGAAAATTTCTATAACAAATTAAATAATAGTCATATATCTGATAAAGATTATGTACACGCACAAAATGTTTGGGAAAAATATAACATCAAGAATCTTGGCGAGTATCACGATTTGTATCTCAAAACTGATGTGCTTTTATTGGCCGATGTATTTGAAGCCTTTAGATCTGTTTGTCGCACTGGATATGGATTGGATCCTGCTCACTACTACACAGCACCTGGATTGGCCTGGAGTGCGATGTTGAAAATGACAAAACAAGATTTGGATTTGATAACCGATGTTGATATGCTTTTGATGATTGAAAAGGCAAAAAGAGGTGGAATTTCACAAGTCTGCTCGAGTAGATACGCAAAAGCAAATAACAAATATCTTCCAAATTATGATCCAACGAAAGAGAGTTCTTACTTGATGTACTATGACGCGAACAACCTGTATGGCTGGGCAATGTCTCAGGCTCTTCCTTATGGAAAACTTAGATGGGTAAAGGAAAAAGACTACAAAAACGTTTTACAAGATGTATGTATCTCTACACAAAAAGAATTGGATGAAGAAAAAGTTGGTTATTATTTTGAAATTGATTTAAAATATCCAGAGGAACTCCATAACCTACACAAAGATCTCCCATTTGCTTGTGAGAAAGCAAGTCCAAAGAAAGAATGGTTGAGTGATTATCAACGATCGTTTGATATAGGTGAATCAACAGAAAAATTACTTACTACATTATATAACAAGAAAAATTATGTTCTACACCAAAGAAATTTGCGACAATATTTATCAAAAGGTCTAAGAGTAGAGAAGATCCATAGGGTTCTAAAGTTCAATCAAAGTCATTGGTTAAAGGGGTACATTGATTTTAATACACAAAGAAGAACAGAGTCAAAAACAGATTTTGAGAAAGACTTTTATAAATTGATGAATAATGCGGTCTTTGGTAAGACTATGGAGAATGTGAGGAAAAGACAAAATATCAGACTATCAACATCTTGGGAACAAGCATCAAAATTAATTAATAGACCGAGTTTAATCGAGCTGAGGTCTTTACTGAGAACTTTTGTGCGATCCATTTGATTAAAGAGAGTATTGAAATGAACAAACCTATTTATATTGGAACAACAATTCTTGATTTATCAAAGTCATTAATGTATGATTACTTTTATAATAACTTGAGGAAGAAATATCAAAATGATGTTAATCTACTTTATATGGATACAGATAGTTTTATTTTGAAAATTAATACCAACGATGTTTATTCAGACATGAAAAGAGACATTAATATCTATGACACGAGTAATTACAGTCCAGAGAGTGAGTTGTTCTCTTCTAAAAATAAAAAGGTGATTGGAAAGTTCAAGGATGAATTAGGAGGAAATGTTATGAGTGAATTTGTGGGATTGAGGTCAAAGGCTTATGCTTATAAATACATTGTGAATAACGTTGAAAAGACTGATAAGAAGTTAAAAGGTGTAAAGAAAAATGTTATTAAAGAAACAATAAACTTTAAGGATTATTATAACTGTTTAACAACAAAGAAAGAAGAGTTTAGAAAGATTAATGGAATAAGAAGTTATAAACATCAATTATATTCAGAAGAGATAAATAAGAAAGCATTGGGGGCTTTTGATGATAAGAGGTTTATTTTAGAAAATGGAATTGATAGTCTCCCTTATGGTTATATAAGTATATAAGTGATAAGATATATATATAAGTGATAAGATATATATAAGTGATAAGATATACATAAGTGATAAGATATATATAAGTGATAAGATATATATAAGTGATAAGTTAAAAAGGGGGGGGGGGGGTTGGGGATTTTAACGGGCTACCGCCGCCTTTTTTACTATTATATAAATGATAGAACCAAGTATCAACCAGACTAAAGAGTGGAGGTGTAATCAACCTTGGTATATAAATGGAAAACATAATGAATGTGAAAAATATCAAATAGGTATAATTGAAAAGGCAACTGGTAAAAAAGTTCACAAAACAAATAAGAGAATTAATTTAAATACCGGTGAATTGGGTAAAAAAGATGGAAATATTTTTGAGTGGACGGAAAACTTTGATGGTTGTCAGGAAAATATATACTTTAATTTAAAAATGGTATGTGGCACTGGAGGCGCTCAAGCAAGAACATTGAGGGAGGTTTACCATTTTATCTTAGCTCAGTTAAAATATCTTAATAAAGAACCAAACTCAAACATATTTTTTGTTAATATATTAGATGGTGAAGAGAGTTGTAGGAGAATTAAATTATTTCCCACGCATAAACAAATATTTGTAGGGTCGTTGTTTGAGTGGGTTATATTCACCAGATGATATTAAGAGTAAAAGGTTAAAAGGTCCATGAGGTCAGAAGGATCACAGGTGTTTAAGTGGTCTAATGAATAAGGATAACATGTCAAAAGGTTAGAAGGTTCGTAAAGAACAGGGTGAGAGAAATATAGGTGTTTAGGGGCAATGAGGGAGGGAAAGAATTAATATGGAAGTGAATGGGTCAATGTTTGAGTGGGTCAAAGATTAATCTGCCAGATGATATGTAGAAGAAGGATGATAGGTCTATAAGAGAAAACAAATATTTGTAGTGTTTGAGTGGTCTAATGAACAACATTAAGGATAGGTACTACAGACAAAAGGTTCATAAAGATGAGGGTGGGAGAAATAGAGGTGTTTATGATTTTTGAAAAAGACAAGGGGGTAAATGACATTAGATAGGGATTTCCCATGTTAAACGGAGGTGTCCCAGAAGCAACATTATTACACTACTGGTGCGTCCTTTTCTGTCCTGTCGCCTGGC
Organism: Myxine glutinosa; assembly: GCF_964187855.1. Classification (NCBI taxonomy): domain Eukaryota; kingdom Metazoa; phylum Chordata; class Myxini; order Myxiniformes; family Myxinidae; genus Myxine; species Myxine glutinosa. The sequence continues at coordinate 427,607,728 of NC_136261.1, forward strand.
GTCTCCACTTGTCTCCAAGCTCCAAAGCACACCACGAGGTCCCTCGCTCCAAACTCCAAAGCACCACAAAGGCTCCTCGTCGACCGCCCACGAGGTCCGTGCACCATTCCAAGCTCCAGAAGCACCGATCGCACACGAGGTCCCAAAGCACCAAAAACACCGCTCCAAGCACCACGCAGATGGCGAACCAAGACCACCAGAATCTCCCAAGACCAAGAGGAAAAACGCAGAGAACACAAGACAGCCAGGGAGGGACGTGCTGCAAGAGGGCTCGAGCTGCAAGAGCAAGAGGGCCAGAGGGACGTGCTGCGCAAGAGAGACTCGATGTGCCAGAGTGCAAGAGGGACTATAACGCCACTCAGTAGAGCGCATACTCCCGGCCGTTGGTCAAGTTGGAATAGTACGATTTCACAAAAGTTTGAGGGAGTAGTTCAGTGACAAGACAACACAAGACAGACACTGCACAGATATATATATATTAAAATTAAAACAAAATTTTACGAAATTAAAAACACCTCACAGCCATGTCATTTTACACCTCACCACCACATAATTCAAAATACCTCACCAGCACGTGATTCAAAACCACCACCACGTAATTAAAAACACTTTACAACCATGGAAACAAAAGTTTCAGGGAGTAGTTCAGTGACAACAGACACTGCCCAGATGTGTCGATATATAGATAAATAAACCTGAAAATCGCAGAGCCAGAATTATTTTTTGGTCTGGGAAGCCCATGCGAGGTTTCTTCTTCTTTAGCCTCACAACCCTGGGTGAATATGCGATCTTTGAAAAAGAAAGTTAGAATTTTGCCAAATCTGTTTTATTCGTTTGTTAATATATCTCAGCCATTGACAAATCTGGAATTATAATTTTATTTGAGGTTCAAATTAACCCGGGACATTGTGTCAAACGATGCCTGCAAGTTTGTACATGTGATAAATAATTAAGTCCACAGTCGAAGACTCTTCTTCTTCACGCAATAACAACTTCCAGCTTCCAGACCGTACATCCAATCATCTTCAAATTTTGCACACTTGTTACTCTTCATGACGTCTACCGGAGTATGAGGTTTTACATCGATCGATGAAGTGGTTCAAGAGATATAAATGTTTTTATTATTTGCGTTTAATTAGCGATATCTGCCAAACCACGTGACCTATCGCAAATTCGAAAAGGACATTTTAGTAGTCTGATATGCTGAACAGATTTGTGTAGTTTGCCCTTGATTGTATCACAAATGAGGGAGGAGCTAGGTTTTAAATGTTTGTGCTTAAAAACGTCATAACTCTGAAAAGATGCGATGCATGACGTCATGCTTGCTGACTTTTTGTTCGTCATGGGTATGCGATTCTGCCTGCAAAGTTTGGCCTCGATCTGTTTAGGCATTTTGGAGAGAATTGGATTTTAGTGTTTTTCACTCAAAACAATATGGTGGCCAAACCACGTGAACTCTGACGTCATAATTACCATTAAAATAGTCTGCAGACTGAGTCCCTCCTACGGTAAAAATTTGCTCTCATTCGGTCCAATTATTGCAGAGAAAATGGTTTTTAAAGGAAAACAGAAAAAAAAATTCCCAAAAAAACTTCCTGGATCCAGAATAATTTCCTGAGCTTCACCAAAAACTAATCAATTCTTCCTTATCCCAAGTGCAATCATCCCACCAACCTTCATCCAAATCTGTTCAGAACTTTTCCAGATATCTTGTTCACAAACACACGCACACACATACACACGGACACGATCGAATGCATTACTCCCTCTTGGGAGTAGAAATGTCGCTCGGCGCGCCCCGATATAACCTTGCTGCGCTGCGGCGGTGACGTCAGCCTTGGGGCGCCACCCAATCAGTGCCCTCCACCGAATCACAGGCCTGTAGCATTGTCATAGCTCGTGCTACTCGAGGCCTGCCGGAGGTGTAGCTGGCTGCGGCCCATGCGGCGGTGCCCTGAACTTGCCTCTTGCCTCTTCTCTTCCGAAGTCCTTGTCAGGGAAGGGAATTATTTAATGTTGTACTAAGGGCCTGTCTAAGTGTCTAAATGAGTGCATTGCCAAAAGGGACAAAGGTTTGATTACCAGGTGTGACACACAGGGGTTTATCTTAATCCCTACCCTATCTAACACTCGAACATCCTGGTATATTCACAGGTATACATCTTAACCCTACAAACCGGACTACAATGCAGAACTTATTACAGGTAGATTCCCTATCGCGACAGACGAAGCATGTTACCTATTCAGATCTACCTGGCTCTAGATATTGCTTTACCCTACCGACATAACAATACGGACACTGCAAGGACTTCCAAAAAAGAAGTTGGAATTTGGAAAAAGTGCATCTGGGGTGAATTTGCGGGGGTAGAAAAGATCAAGGTTTTGGATGGGGGAAGATAAGAGATGGTGGTGAACAGCTGTTTTAAAGACCTGGAGGGAGGAGTGGGATTTAAGGGAGTGGGGGAGTTTGTTCCAGAGGTGGGGAAAAAGGGGAACAAAAGAGTGAAGGTTTTTTTTTTGTTTTGTTTTTTGTATACAAGATCGAGGCTCGTGAAAGAGCGAACATTAATCACACAGAAAGACAAACAGACACATAAAACAAATAACATCGGGAACGGTAGACAAGATGGGGAGAGAGGGGAAGGACACAAACACAACATTTGAGAGCAGGGACCGAGAGACATGGAGACATCGAGAGATCTGTGGGAGGGAGAGGGCTTTGGGGGGGAGGCATGTGAAGGGGGGGGGGTGGGGTTGGAGAGGTATAAACATATGGACACTGCCAGGATTTCCAGGAAAGAAGTTGGTTGACCGTAGGTTTGCAGAAAGCCTAGATTTTGGCAGTTTAACCATAAGAGGGTTGCTGGCAGATCTTGTGCGACCTGTAGGAATATTTGGGGGACAGAGCACAGCGAGAGCTGGGGGAGCAAGGCCGGAGAGGAGTCGGTAGAAGACAGAAAGACCACCAACCTGCCTGCGGTGAGTGAGTGAAAGGTCCTCGGAGTTAGCTTCATTGCACGAGATTCCAATGATTCTGAAAGCTTTGGTTTCAACAGCGTGAAGTCGATTTCGGTGGGAGGCATTAGCACTGGCCCAAGGGGGGGAACAGTATTCCATTGAGTTGCAGATGAAAGCCTTGTATGTGGTGAGGAGCTCAGGTGTGCCAAGGAGAACAAGCTTTCATGATTGTTCAGAACAATTTGAGATAAAGAGGAAGTACCTAATGTGTGGAAACGGGGTTATTCGTCAAGATACCAAAGAAAGGCAATCTTAGGGAATGTGGAAATTGGAGAGGAATTACTTCAACATCCGTTCCAAGTAAAGTATTTGTAAGAGTGCTGACAGACAGAATAAGTGATGGAGTTGACAACAAGTTGCGGGATGAGCAAGCAGGCTTTAGGAGAGGTAGAGGCAGAGTGGAGCAAATCTTTATTCTGCGCAACATGATTGAATAGGTCGCATAGTGGCAGGCAACCCGATACATTACTTTCGTGGACTTTGAAAAAGCTTTTGACTCTGTGCACTGAGAAAGCCTTTGGAAGGCCATGGCTAATTATGGAATCCCTCACAATATTATCAGAATGGTACAGATCTTGTGTGAGGATAGTGAGTGTGTAGTGCTGGAAGAGGGTGAGGAATCAGAGTGGTTCATGGTCAAAACGGGAGTGAAGCAAGGAGATGTAATATCCGGTTTTATATTTTGCTCTTAGTAGACTAGATAATGAGAACGACAACAGAAGGAAATAACACAGGGATAAAGTGGAAGGGGACAACCAACCTGGGGGACATGGACTTTTCTGATGGTGTTGTGCTTTTATCATCAAACTACCAACATATGCAAACGAAAGTAACAAAAATGAATCAATTCGCATGAAAAACAGGACTCAAAATAAACAAGAAGAAAACTGAGGTTTTGAGGATAAATAATAATAATAACAACAGAATTCAAATTGGAGTCCAACATCTAAATTAAGTCGATAAGTACAACTACCAAGGGGCCATCGTTAACAAACAAGGAGGAGGGAAAGAAGATATTAGGAAAACAATTTCTAAAGCTTTGGTATCCTCCATGAAACTCAAACAAATATGGAGCTCAAGCATTTATACATTGAAAACTAAAGACTGTTTAACTCACCTGTCAAATCAGTACTGCTATATGGAGGTGAGGCTTGCAAGATCAACAAAGGGGACAATCGGAAACTCAACACATTTATATTCAAATGCCTGCGAATATATATATTTTTTGGGATACAAGATTGAGGCTCGTGGAAGAGCTAACATGAATCAAAAAAAGGCAAACTGACACATAAAACATATGATAAAGGGAGCGGGATACAAGATGGGAAGAGAGAGAGAGAGAGGAAAGCACACAAGTACAACATTTGAGAGGAGGGACATCGAGAGATCTGTGGGAGGGAGAGGGCTTGGGGGGGGAGGAGGCATGGGAAGGGGGTGGGGGTGGGAGAGGTATAAAACACATGGACACTGCTAGGACTTCCAGGAAAGAAGTCGGTATTTTAAAAGAGTGGATCTGGGGTGAATTCATGGGGGTAGAAAAGATCAAGATTTTGGATGGGGGAAGATAAGAGATGGTGGGAAATAGCTGTTTTAAAGACCTGGAGGGAGGATTGGGATTGAAGAGTGAGAGAGTTTGTTCCAGAGGCTGGAGAAAAGAGGAATGAAAGAGAGAAGGTGAATAGAGTCTTGATTTTGGCAGTTTAAACATAAGAGGGTTGCAGGCAGATCCTGTGCGACCTGTAGGAATATTTGACAAAAAGGGAGTATTTGACATCCAAAATCCAACATTTTTTTTAATTTAAAATACCAAATTCTGTCCTGGAAGTCCCTGGTCCCCTTGTGTTTTATACTTCTCCCCCTCCCCCTTCCCACGCCTCCTCTCTCCAAGCCCTCTCCCTCCCACACATCTCCCTCATCTCAAATGTTGTGTTTGTGTGCTTCCCCTTCTCTCCACATCTTGTCTTCCTCTCCCTCTTTTTATATATTTTGTTTGTCTGGGTGATTTGTTTGTGAAATAAATGTTAGCTCTTTCACGAGCCTCGATTCACTATACAAAAAAACTGCAACACTCAACCAATCTGGGCTTTATGGCAGAGTGGCCAGACGGAAGCCTCTCGTCAGTGAAAGACACATGAAAGCCCACTTGGAGATGCAAAAAAGCACCTAAAGGACTCTCAGACTATGAGAAACAAGATTCTGTGGTCTGATGAAACCAAGATTGAACTGTTTGGCTTCCGCCTGGCCACTCCGTCATAAAGCCCAGATCGGTGGAGTGTGGCAGTGATGGTTGTCCTTCTGGAAGTTTCTCCCATCTCCACACAGGATCTCTGGAGCTCAGCCAGAGTGACCATCGGGTTCTTAGTCACCTCTCTTACCAAGGCCCTTCTCCCCTGATTGCTCAGTTTGGCCGGGCGGACAGCTCAAGGAAGAGTCCTGGTTGTTCCAAACTTCTACCATTTAAGAATTATGGAGGCCACTATGCTCTTGGGAACCTTCAATGCAGCAGAAATTTTTTGTCGGCTTCCCAAGATCTGTGCCTCGACACAATCCTGTCTCTGAGCTCTGCAGGCAGTTCCTTCGACCTCATGGCTTGGTTTTTGCTCTGATATGCATCGTCAGCTGTGAGACCTTATATAGACAGGTATTTGCCTTTCCAAATCATGTCCAAACAATTGAATTTACCACAGGTGGACTCCAATCAAGGTGTAGAAACATCTCAAAGATGATAAAGAGAAATGGGAGGCATCTGAGCTAAATTTAAAGTGTCGTAGCAAAGGGTATGAATACTTATGTCAATGTGATACTCCAGATTTTTCTTTTCAATAAATTTGCAAAACTTTCTAAAATCCTGTTTTCTCTCTGTCATTATGGGGTATTGAGTGAAGATTGATGAGGAAAAAATGAATTTAAACGATTTCAGCACAAGGCTGCAACATAACAAAATGTGAAAAAAGTGAAGGGGTCTGAATACTTTCTGAATGCACTATATATTTGAAAAGATATATTGCGTCATAAAACACACAAAAGGGTGCACGTGCCATTTCAGTTACAGAAATGGGCAAGTATTTTTGATCCAGCTGACGTTCTGAGTGATGATTTGGAACATTGTGTGTTTGATCAATATTAAGGATACAAGCCTTTCTGTGCGATTGCATGTTGACCTTTTGTTCAATTTATACATATTCTACATTATTTACATATCTATGATCATTGCATGACAGGTGGTTAAAATTATGTGAACAGGTGGAAAGGATAGGGATTTAAAATTAAATGTTCAATGGGCAGGCTATAATTGTGTACATAATTTGTGAACGAGAGAAATAACGCAAAATTACGATGTTATTCTTGTAAATTTCTGCACGTTTTGTGGGCCTTGTGGTCTGATCCGATCAACCATTCCTCCATTCACTGATCAACCATTCCAACCATTCACTCTGATCAACCATTCCTCCACTCCTAACTTCCTCAATGCCCATGTCAATACTTCGCGTGGAACCCTATCGAATGCTTTCTTCAGATCAACAAACCCAAGAAACAACTTCTTCCTCTTCTCCATGTACTTCTCCTGCAACTGCCTCACAATATAAAGCACGTCTGTCGTTCCTCTTCCTGGCATAAATCCAAACTGCATTTCGTCAATCTTCACTTTCTTCCTTATCCTCCTCTCCAACACCCTTTCCAATACCTTCATTCCATGCTCCAATAACTTTATCGCTCGGTATGAGCCACACTCCAGAGGGTCACCTTTCCCCTTCTAAAGAGGGACGAGGGTACTCACATCCCAATCCACTGGAATGCGGCTTTCTTTCACCACCAGATTACAGATCTCTGTCATTCTCTTCACACCCCAACTTCATGCTGCCTTCAACAGATCTCCCACAACTCCCGTCGACCCTCCCGCTGTTCTACTCTTCATTGCTTTTATCGCTTCCTCAACTTCCTTCTCAGTTATCTTCTCTGCCGGTCCTAAAACTGGGTTGCTCTCTATGTTGCCATCCCATTCATTATCTGCATTCAACAGCATTTCCATACATCTCTTCCATCTTCCTTTAATTCCATCTGGGTCCACAACGATTTGTCCCACTTCATCCTTCAAGCAACTCACCCCCATCACATCACACCTCTCTTTCGCCATCTGCTTTGCAATCCTGAATACCGCTCTCTGACCCTCTTCCGAATCCAAGCATTCTCCGAACATTTACCTGCATGCCTCCTGCGCCTTTGCTACCTCCTTCTTGGCTGCCTTATAACTTTAATGGTCTGCCTTTTCTGCTCCCTTACCCTTCGCCTTCTGCCACTCCTTGAACTTCTTCCTCTTCTCGTCAATCCTCTTTCCAACTTCATCATCCCACCACCATGTTTCCGGGTGCCTCGGTCCTTTTGTCCATCCACATACCTCACCAACGGCTCCCAACAGACTATCTTACATTGACATCCAACCACTTTCAAGCTCAATCATGTCATCCTCGACCCTACTAAGCCTCTCTTTTAATGCCTCCCTGACTGTCACCTATTTCAACATCCACACCTTCATTCTCAGTTGGTACTTCACCCACCGAGCTCTCCTCGCACCTTTCACCCTTATGTCGCATACAACCAAGTGGTGCTGTGAAACAGCCTCCTCCCCCGGGATCATCTTTGTGTCCCGGAGGTGCCCCCTATCTCGCCTCCGCACCATCAGGAAGTCATCAGTTGTCGTCGACCCACCTGACATGTATGTAACCAGCTTATTATCCTCTTTCTGGAACTGAGTATTACAAATAAACAAATCAGCTCCATCAGCAAACTCCAAAATTCTTTCACCTTCTCCTTTTCTCACACCACATCTGTAACCCCCATGAACTCCATCAAAACCATCCATACTCCTTCCCACATGTCCATTTAGGTCTCCTCCGACCACAACAACTTCCTCATCTTTCATGTTTTCCATCAGCTTCTCGATCGCACACCAGAACTTGTCCTTCTCTTCATTGCTCTGACCAACTTGCGGAACATATCCCGAGATGACGTTCACCAAGAGCTTTCCAATCATCATTTTCACCATCATCATCCTATCACTCACTCTCGTCACACTCACCACACTGTCTACAAACTCTTCAGAAAACAGGAAACCAACACCATTCACGCCCTCCGGGCACCCTTTCCACACAAACTTGTATTTCTGTCCCTGCCTGCCCTTCACCATTCTCACACCACTTCCCTTCCAACTCGTCTCTTGCACACAGCATATGTCCACTCTTCTTCTGACCAATACTTCCACGACTTCTCCTGATCTACCTGTCATTGTCCCTACATTCCATGTCCCAAACCTCAGAAAACGTTCTCCACTTCGGGCTGTACCCTGCCCATATGTCGTTGTAATTGTCATGGTTCTCTTTTTTGAGGCAATGTTTATATGGTGGGATGCCCTTCCTGACGCCAACCCTCTAAGTCGCCTCTTACGACACGCAGGGATACGGTGTACCTATTCTAAACCAGGGTACACACCAGGAATTTTCAGAATATTTTCAGATTACACAAGTTAAAAGAATACAAAAAAAACAATGGTACAAGATCAAAATATTTGTTGACGTGTGATGTTGTATAAAAAAGTCACATACCAGACATGGCTCTTGACCCATCATCCTGAGAGCTGAGGCTGCTGACATCACTGAACCCGATTCCAGAGAAACCATGAACATTTTCCAGCTGCACATTTTGGGATTTGAAAATCTTTTCACAGAAACTGGAAAGTTCCCGAATAACATTCTCCAAGATGACGAAAATACTTCCCAACAGAGAAGACCCAGCAATTTGGATATCTTGCGGCTTCGAAATAGAATTCATAAATTTGCAGAAGTCAGCATACATCGCAAATTTTAATTTGTCTTTGGCGAGACAGAGGAGCTCAGTCCGTAATGGACTCGACTCAGTACAAACTCGAATAACCCTCTGATGCTCAATTCCAAGCTTATCGATCACTGCTTGGGCTGTTTCTGCTCTTAGGCCTTGGGACATGAGCCATTCCAAGAAGCTCTCCATTGCACCGATGACCTGCCAGGGATGCAAATCTTATGTTAATCACAGAAAGGTTATACATGTAATTTTCTTCACTCTGTTTGGAATGCTTTGTGAGTTATTTCTATTGACAATCCAATCAATTCTTATTATCCAATAAATGCGGGCTTTTGCATCCAGTTTGTTCACCTGCTGTGTCCCATTTTGAAAGATTTTTTTTTTTTTTTTTTTTGTGGACTGAATCGAGGCTCGTGAAAGAGCTAACATTTACTTCACAAACAAATCAACCAGACAAACAAAATTTATAAAAAGAGGGAGCGGAAGACAAGATGGGGAGAGAAGGGGAAGCACACAAATACAACATTTGAGAGCAGGGAGATGTGTGGGAGGGAGAGAGCTTGGGGGAAGGAGGCGTGGGAAGGGAGTGGGGGGGGGGGGGGTGAGAGAAGTATAAAACACAAGGATACCAAGGACTTCCAGGACAGAAGTTGGTATTTCAAAAAAGTGGAATTGGGGTGAAATTAGCGGGGGTTGAAAAGTTCAAGGTTTTGGATGGGGGAAGATAAGAGATGGTGGTGAACAGCTGTTTTAAAGACCTGGAGGGTGGAGTGGGATTGAAGAGAGTGAGGGAGTTTGTTCCAGAGGCGGGAGAAAAGAGGAATGACGGAGTGAAGGTGAGCAGAGAGTCTTGATTTTGGCAGTTTAACCATCAGAGGGTTGCTGGCAGATCTTGTGCGACCTGTAGGAATATTTGGGGGACAGAGCACAGAGGGAGCTGGGGGGGGGGGGCAAGGCCGGAGAGGAGACGGCAGAAGGTTTCGGGTTTGCTGGGTGTTTTGTGTCTTCGGTGTGTTTTGGGTCTTTGGGGTGTTTTGGGTCTTTGGGGTGTTTTGGGTCTTCGGGGTGTTTTGACTCTTCGGGATGTTTTGGGTATTCTGGGTGTTTTGGGTGTTCGGGGTGTTTTGGGTATTCGGGGTGTTTGGGTCTTCGGGGTCTTTGGGGTCTTCAAGGGTGATTTGGGTCTTCATGGGTCTTGGTGGTGTTTAGGGTCTTGGGGGAATTAAAGTGTTGTCAAAGGTCTGAGGGGTTTCAGCAGTGTAAACGTAATTTAAGAGGGTGTTACTGTTATTTGAAGAAGAAGAAGAAGACGTTTTTGTCGCATGTAAACATGTAAACATAGCGACATAACCTATATACGTTTGCTCTCTTGCAATAAGATATCTTAATTCCCCATGGTGGGTACTTGACAATGAGCCATGTTTCCATTTTTTTCCATTGAGTGGTTTGGGAGATATAGAGGTGTGACGTTTTTCCAAGATGGCACCTGTACCACGTGAGCTATGACGTCATAATCAATAAAATATTCTACAGGAGGAGGCCCTCCTTTGGTGAAAATTTCATGTCAATCGGACCAATGGTTGCCGAGAAAAATAATTTTTAAAATGCAGTCACGGCACACACATTACTTTACTGAAATGCAAACACGTACGTAACTGAATGCTTAACCCCGCTTTTCGCTTCGCAAGAGCAGGATAATAAAGTTGTTGGTGGTGAAGTAAATAAATAAAAACAATCTTACTACAATTCACCAAATGTCCGTCCGTCTGTCCGTTCAAAGGTACCGCAAAAACGGCTGAACCGATCGCAACAATATTTTGGGTGGGTAATCCTGGGACTCCCTGAAGTAAAATATGCCATATTGTTTTCCAATTTTTCCAAGTTTTCCAATTTTCCAGTTTTTCCAAACACAATGGAATAATATTTACAGACATGAACAGTCATGTGGCTTTTATTGAAATTTTACAAACTAGCAACGGTACCAGCCCTATGGGTGGGGCTTCAATTGGGAAGCCCAAATGAAAAGCCAAAATATCAGAAATTGAAGGCTTTTTTATTTTAAATGATTCATCTAAACATCTGTTGAATCATGTCACACGCAAATCATCAAAATATAAACAGTACATGGAGCACATTTTGAAAAAAGATTGAATTCTGCAAAACGGAAGCGGCCGCTGCACGTCTTTCTCAGCCGCACGTTTATGTGTGAAGAGTGTGTGCCGAATCTGTAACATGGAAGTGGCCACTACACCTGTTTCTCAGTCGCTTTGCACACACTGCCATGTTACTTTGGAGCCGCACATTTATATCGGAAGAGTTCGTCAGGAGTCGATCTACTCTCTCCTGGTACGTAGAATAAACAGCATTTGGAGAATTTCAACAAAAGCCATATCACTGTTCATATCGGTAAATATTATTCCATCGTGTTTGGAAAAACTGGAAAATTGGAATAACAATGTAGCCTGTTTTACTTCAAGGGGTCCCAGGAATGCCCACCCAAAATATCGTTGCGATCGGTTGAGCTGTTTTTGCGGTACCTTCAAACGGATGGACGGATATTTGGTGAATTATAGTAAGATACTGTTTAGATTTTGATGAGAATTATGAACCTGAGGCGAATGCGGAAGTGGACAGATGACGGCAATGCATGGGTTTGATAATATCCAAATACAACCGTCACCCATTTGTAATGTTAAATCGTTAAACGTTAATCGTGTTAATCGTTTTGTTAAAGTATCAATTGATGATTGGAATCGAGTAAATACAATTACGGTTTTGAATTCGTAATTGTGTTCACCCAACCATACGGAACTTCACATCAGGATTTAAATATTTGTTTGTCACGAATGCTGTTGAAAGTTTTTTATATTAATGTTATTTAATTTGTGATTGGAGTAATGCTGTTTGGAATGAAAAAAGAGATATCGAGTTCAAGTGAATGATGGAATGCTATGATGGTTTCTACTTTCTAAATGTGAAATTCGCAGATCGCCACATGCAGATTCCTCATTGACTGGGTATGGAACACACATACACTATTGTTTGCGAACGGGTACGTTTTTCGTGGAATTCCTTCACGAACTTGCTGCCTATGTCTGACGTGCGACTGAAGGTGCTACAGGAATGTGGAATTTATTGGTTTCATGCTTTAGCATTCGCCGTTTCTGTATTGTCCGTTTGCTTATGGCCTCCCACCCATGCATAGCATGGGTACTTCACTAGTTGGTGTAATAAGTTTTTGCGATAAATGTGATTCCCAAAGTTCATAAAAAGAGATAAATGTGTTTGTGTTTTGTCCGTTTGTCTGGCAATGTCTGCGACCGCATGTCGTATCCGCAGATGGAAGGACCCCGAGTCTGGACCCAAACTCTGCACATCGATTGATCAAGATCTCCGGGGATCTCAGGACGGCGACTTGAACCAGGACCTGGAATCATTACCCAGAACATCCTGATCGGTTTGATTGTTGGGATCAAGTTGTTTCCTGTGATCGTTTCTCCTCAGGTCGTTATTACTGGGAGGTCGATGTGAGGTCGAGTTGTTGTTGTAGAATCGGAATCTGCTTAAACTCCATGGGGAGAAAAGGGGGAGAAAGCGGGTTGGGAGAGAATCCAGAGTCTTGGCGTTTATGGAAATATAATAACAATTCTCCGCACATCACAACAAACAATGTACCGACCTGTCCGTCCCGGGGATCATGAACGGTTTGGGTTCTTCTTGGATTGTGAGGCGGAAGAGTTGACGTGTTTCGGGGACTCGCGGGTCCTGCTCGTGTTCAGGGGGAACTTCATGGACCCCGTTAAACCCGCTCTTGGGGTTTGGGATGATGATGGTTCCGGTCATTTTGTACATTTGGTGAAATAAACTTTCATCACGAACTGATCTGATTATTTTGGGTTCAAATCAATCAAATCATTTCCCTGTTCATGACGATGTGATTACTGATTAATGTTTATATTATAATAAGTGTATATAATTAAATAAGTTCATTGTTTATCTTATTTAATGTGAAATGAACTTTACCCCGAATTCTTCACTCTCCTCATCATACACTACGGATTCTTCTTCTTCAAACGTTTGATTGAATGGGATGTTTAAGTAAAGAAAGTCCCTCCAGGTAGATGAAACCCTTTGTGTTTACCTGGAATGGAGCACGAGCGTTAATCGTGAAGGTGAGAGTGGGTTTGGATCGGATCACAGGTAGAATGTGGTTCCATTGATGGAATTAACAGAAAGTTCATCAGGTATCGCTAATCACACCGTTGGAAAGATGGCCAGGTCACCTTTTGCGTGTTACTGTCTCGTTTGGTCCGATGAAGGGTTCACACCCGAAACGTCAGGTTCTCATTGTTTCACACGGAGGTTTTAATCTCTTAATCTTCGTGGAAATCTCTTCGATCCAATCAAAACACAGCGATAAAAACGCGATTTAATAACCGGTATAGTGACGTCACTAACAACCTCGAATCTAGGTGTTTCACAGGTAGAATGATCCATAAATGCGAGTACCGGATGGACGTTAAACGGGAATCCCGTCTCCCGACATTAGTTGGTGAACTTTAAAGATCCCACGGTGTCCTTCGTGAAGAGCAGGCGAGCTATCGCCGGCATCCTGAACAAATTACAGAACAAATCCACATTAACCTGCACAGGTCATTGGTCATCATCGTCACAGCCATGCACTCAGTCAACACCTGATCCACACCAAACCCCTGCACGGTAACCCCGTACCCGCCCCCACCCGACGGTGTAATACACCTAGTGGCGTGACCTCTTCTTTACCTGCGGAAAGCTGGTTCTCGATGTATACCTGCGGAAAGAAGGTGAGAGTACCTGGCTACTGATATTGGAGCTGAGTACAACACTTCAAGATCATGATCACTTAAGATGTTGGAGGTCACAGACATCAGTTACCAACACCTTGAGAGCACAGGTGGAACAAACCCTGAAAAACCCCATTATAAACCAGGAATAAATCACAAAATAATAACATGAAAAACCCTTTGGGGGTAAATTGTAATTTCAAATACAGTGAACACTTCAAATAAATGTCAAATAAATTTACCACTGAGTCAGGTGTATGTGAGGACATCATGGGGCACACTCACCTCCAGCCTCAGGGACTATTCTGTCCCATGGGTTGTGTGGTGGCCATGGAAGGCCTACATACAGAGACTGGCGAACCTGAACACCTGGGGTAGTGGGTGATTCTGGGTAATTTTTGTCGTTAACTCTCTTGTCCACATGGGCACATGTTAAGTCTAGTGACTTGTCGTCTGGTATGGCAGATAGGTGCAGGAATTGTGCCTTTGATGATACAAGCATGGCATTTGTCACACCGTCAGAGTATGTCCTGAGGAAGATATTTGGCTATCGGGCCATCGCAGATTTGTCCTTTTTTGAAAAATGGCCGCCATTGTTGTCACAGGACAAATCTGCGATGGCCCTATAGCCAAATATCTTCCTCAGGGCATACTCTAACAGTGTGCCAACTCTCGTGCTTGGATCATCATAGGCACAATTCTCCCAAATATTTCACATATCTGCCGTACTTGTCCGACTCCTCCGATGTGCAGACCCATGGCTCCAGCAATGTCCACCAATCTTGTTTTGGGACACAAGGACATTCACCGAGGAAATTACTGTAATCAGCACGACGACCCCACTTGTTTGCAGAGGGGACAGGACTGCGTCATCATTATGACGTCATAGGTCACGTGGTACAGGTGCCATCTTGGAAAAACCGAAAAACGTTGCAACTGCATATCTCCAAAACTGCTGCATGGAAAATGTTGAAATGAGGCTCATTGTGAAGAATCCCGCACGGGGAATATGTGTGGTTAACGATGACGTAATGGCTGCCTTAATTATGACGTCATAATTCGACAGTGTAAATGCTTATTCTGATCACTTTGTATTCGTGATTCGAATACAGGAAAGTATTCGATGAATACCATCTAGTTAAGCACAGGTAACCAGCTACATCAGTAATTAAGCAGAGGTAACCGGCTATATCAATAATTAAGCACAGGTAACCAGGTACATCAGTAATTAAACCACAGGTAACCATTTATATCAGTAATTAAGCACAGGTAACCAGCTACATCAATAATTAAGCACAGGTTTTACCTGCAGAAAGAAGTTCAACACGACAAGGTACATGAAGACCCTTGTGCTCGACCCCCGAAGCCCTCGCTGGATATTCTCATTTTGAAGAAGGTTGGAACATTGATGTGTAACAGGTGTGAAGTTCTGTTCGAGTCCCGATCAGATAGCAGGGAATTACACAAAGGTGAGAATTCTCGAGCAACATTTGGGAAAAAACAAAGTTTCACAACAAAGGAAAATTAATTACTCTGGAAAAGAGAGAGAAACATATTTCAGGTGAGAAGCACATTTGAGAAATGCAAAGCAGGTGTGGATATATTTTGCAGCAGGTGACACCATGTTGGTGGCCGTTTAATGTTCGAAGCGGAGTCCAGGTAATCATAACCCAGAATGAGAAAATTCCCTTAGGAGAGATAAAATACCTTCTTTGGTAGAATCTCTAAACAGGTATTTTTGGTTATTTAAAACATGGAGTTCTTGTACTGAAGGTAATTTCACTTGAAGGTAAAATCATCTCTCCAGGACAATTAAACATTCATAATAATCGATACAGGTATTCGGTTTTGTTTACGTGTTTCGCAATTACTCGCAATTAATTTTTGGAGAACACAAATTATTCCCACACCTTGAAACACCTGGACGGCAGTTTATACCTGGGTCTGGATTCGAACCTGGACATGTTTAAGATCGTCGGTAAAGAAGGATCATTTTAGCCATGAGGGTAAATGTCCCGGTGAAGTACATGACATTCCCATTGCTTCTCCTCACACCAATCCCCTTTTGTTACCTGTACAGGTGCTTCCAGGTGTTCAAATCGAACGGTTGTTCTTTGTAAACGAACGAACACTGTATCAAGGTCCAGGTAAATTGTAATGAGCGAACGATTTCACCGACAACCCCCAAGACATTCCTCCTGGGAGACAAGATCACGTTTACCGATTGTAATGGGGCAGATATGTGCAGATATTTGCCTAAATTGTTCACTTTCTGTTAAAAGCACCAAATTTTCAGGAATGTTAGATCTGATTGTTGTGGTAAATATCTGATATAGTGCCATCTCAAAATTTCCCGTTAAATCGAGTTTTTGGGCGATTTTCAAAATGGCCGCCAACTTGACCGAAAGTGAGAATCCACATGACCGGAAGTGCTTTAGAAATAGCGTCGATAGCTTTAAAACATGATAAAAATTATTTATTATATGTTTGTTGATATTTATGTTGCGTAGTATAGTCAAATGTCGAAAATGTGCTTTGGCCGAAAAAAAAATATTGCTGGTCTCTGGTCAGACCAAAGTTCCAGAATTGATGCTGCGATGTGGGTTTTTTTGTTTTTGTTTGTTTTTTCGAGAAGCATGGATTGCACATGTAAAGGTGTTGTTTTTTGTTGTCCTCATGCCTTGCGGTCCTCCTCATCTGACGTGGCGCCGTCCAGAGAGAAATTAAAGACAGCCAATGGGACAGGTCGGCCTTTTTTGTAAATAATGAACACAAGCTTAATAAGTTATTTTAAAATGTATTTATTCTGAAAATCATTAAGTTCTTCAAGACTGCCATTTCGTTCTCGAGATCGCCTCGCTGGACCGTCAAACATTCCAACGCGTCGATCGCGTCAACACTGCGCATGCGCAAGTCGTCTAACAGGTGATTGCCGAAACATTTGAATGCTGAAAAAAGCGCGCATGCGCAAATGACGACACCTCTGGACCAATCTTCGTGTGCGGGATGACACGGTGCATGTGTATCAAAGCCGCGCATGCGCAGATGGACTGTATGGTGTTATTCAAATCGGCGCATTCACAGCTGGGCTAAACGGTTAACGCGGAGGCGCTTGAATCCATGCCGATGGTCTCCCACGATCTCTTCTCCCAGTCCACCAGATTATCACAGACACTTACAACTTCATGACGAACGAGATAGGATCCAGGCCTAACTAACGAGACCACCCGCAGCTCTCTCGGCCTTCTGGTTGCTTCACACAAACCCGACAAAGAACGTCTTCGTTTCAATAAATGAATAAATATCCAGCCAATTGGATTCATGACGGCACGGCACACAAAACTACTCCTGTCATTGGAACGGCTGGTTGGATTTGGACAAAATAAACGGAGTTTTGTGGGAGAGAACCGTGCGCGAACGTAGATACCAATGGCGACCCTCACAGACCCGTAATTCCCAAGATAGCGCGCCGGCCCGGCAACATGCACACATTATATGGCTCCTCACGCTCGAAATCGCGTTTTCGGCGAGAACGTGACGTCACGGCTCACTTAATTGACCTCCTGCATTGACATCACGAAGCACCAAACAACCAATCGCGACGACATCTTAGAGGGCAAGCAAAGGCCCTGACGACGCGTCCATGTGAGTCAAGTGCGATCGCTCAGCTATGGCTGCCTGGCCTGCGCCGCTGCCCCGAACGCCCGAATTGAAACAACATTTATTATCCAAGAAGCACATGTTGAAGTCTTTTTCACTAATTCCACATGGTGAATGAATCATGAAAATTATTTTTTTCGTGAAGTAAGAATGGATATAGTAATGTTTGAAATGTTTCTGTAGAAATTTATAATAATAATAATAATAATAATAATAATAATAATAATAATAATACATTTATTTTATATAGCGCTTTTCAAGAAGCCCAAAGGCGCTTTGACAGAGTACAAAAAACAAGTGCAAAAAGACAAAAATCAATAGGTAAATTAATCAAAGCAAAAGGAAGGAGAAGGAGAAGATATAGTCAGGGGTTACATGCTGAGGGTTAAATGTTGAATGCAGTGTTGAACAGGTGGGTCTTGAGTGATGTATTGAATGTGGTGAGTGAGGAGGAGTCTCTGATGGTGTGAGGTAGTGAGTTCCAGAGGGTGGGAGCAGCGATGGAGAAGGCCCTGTCCCCCCAGGATCTGAATTTGGTCGGGGTGGGGGGGGGGGGGGGATCAGGAGGTTGGTACCAGCAGAGCGGAGGTTGCGGGTGGGAATGTGTCTGGAGAGGAGGTCAGTCAGGTAGGATGGGGCCAGGTTATGGAGGGTAGGTCAAGAGGTGGATTTTGTACTGGATTCTCTGGGGGATGGGGAGCCAGTGAAGCTTATAAAGGACGGGGGTGATGTGGTCACGGGTCCGGGAATGGGTGAGTAGACGGGCAGCGGAGTTCTGAATGTATTGGAGTTTATTGGTGATTATTGAGGGTGAACCATAGAGGAGGCTGTTGCAGTAGTCCAGACGGGAGGTGATGAAGGCGTGGATGAGGGTTTCTGCAGCCGTGGAGGAGAGGGATGGACGGAGACGGGCGATGTTTTTCAGGTGAAAGAAGGCTGTCTTTGTGATCTGTTTAGTGTATTTGTCGAAGGAAAGGGTTTGGTCAAAGATGATGCCAAGATTCCGGATGTGAGGGGAGGTGGATACTGGGAAACCGTCGATATTGAGGGCAAAGTTATGGGTGGATTTGGTGAGCGTTTTTGGGCCAATGATGATTATTTCAGATTTATCACAGTTAAGTTTGAAGAAGTTGATTTTAAGCCTGGATTTTATTTCAGTGATGCAGTTTGTCAGGATAGAGTGGGTGGCGGTGGAGATGGACTTGGTGGAGATGAAAAGCTGGATGTCATCGGCGAAGCAGTGGAATTGGAGACCATGACGGCGGATTAAGTGACCAAGGGGGGACAGGTACAGGATGAAGAGGATGGGGCCAAGAACTGAACCTTGGGGGAGCGGAGCAGTGGAGGATTTGCAGTTATTGATGGAGATGAACTGGCGTCTGTCGGAGAGGTATGATTTGATCCAAGAGAGGGCAGTGCCGGTAATGTTAAAGGTGGTTTCAAGTCGGGTGAGGGGGATGGTGTGATCGATGGTGTCAAAGGCGGCGCTGAGGTCGAGGAGGATGAGAATGTTGAGGTTGCCAGCGTCAGAGGAGAGGAGAAGGTCGTTGGTGATTTTGAGGAGAGCAGTTTCAGTACTGTGGTTGGAGCGGAATCCATATTTTCTATCTATACACTACATATTTTCTGTGAACAATAAATGAAGCTGCACATGACACGTGTACACATGTTTTGAAGCTGAGACAACTGTGACAATAAACTGCTGCAACTTTATGTTACTTGACATTTTGTTTGTTTCATGTGCGTATTTAACAATGTGAATCACTAATAAGGCAAAACTGTTGATCCATAAAATAACACTTCCATGATAATCAGTCCATGGGAACTACTCCTGGACAAAGATTTACGGGAGCACACGCAACTTGTACGATTTTGTCCACAGTCGCTTCTGGCGATGTCCCATCATTTGTCAGTGTGATGTGAATGCGATTTTGGAGTGCAGTATATTTTTGCTTCACCATTCCAATTACCCGTTCAACATGGATCCGAACACAAGAAAGTTCTCTGCTCCAGTCAACTTATACTTTTTCAAGTTGCTTCTTTCCCTTGGTGAATGGGGGCACCTTCACCTCGGCACTTCCATTTATAAGGGTGTGTGACGTCATATGCATAAGGTCCAAAGCGAGGGAGAGAGGGGGTTTGGATCGGATCACAGGTGGAATGTGGAACCCTGGATGGAATTAACAGAACGTTCATCAGGTGTCGCTAATTACACCGTTGGAAACCTGACCAGGTGACCTTTCTGGTATTAATATCTCTTTTGCTCTGATGAAGGGTTCACACCCGAAACTTCAGGTTCTCATTGTTTCCCACGGAAGATTTAATCTTAATCTTCGTGCAAATCTCTTCCATCCAATCAAAACACAGCGATAAAATCACCATCAAATAACCGGTATAGTGACGTCACTAAGTTAATTTAGCGTCATCAGGTGAATGCAAATTCCAGAAAAGGGGTCACATCAAGTACTGTGAATAACAATTCATATTCAACTGGCGGGAGGTAAACCGTGATCATACAGGTGGTGCCCTCAGGGCGACATTGCACTCCGGGAGGGGCAGGTTGGGGTTCACCCTCGAATATCCCCAATTGGGGGAAACTCGACCCTACAATGTTTGGAAGTGGGGACTTCGATCTCGCTATCCCCGGATATTTAAACAAAGAACAGGTAAAACACCTTCATGTTAGGATGATCCATCAATGCGCGAGAGGGGGCTCATCCCGGTGCTTCACAGGTAGGATGATCCATCAATGCGCGGTATGGAGCTCATCACGGTGTTTCACAGGTAGGATGATC
This sequence comes from Myxine glutinosa, assembly GCF_964187855.1. Classification (NCBI taxonomy): domain Eukaryota; kingdom Metazoa; phylum Chordata; class Myxini; order Myxiniformes; family Myxinidae; genus Myxine; species Myxine glutinosa. The sequence continues at coordinate 427,627,859 of NC_136261.1, forward strand.
CATCAATGCGCGATAGGGGGCTCATCATGGTGTTTCACAGGTAGGATGATCCATCAATGCGCGATATAGGGCTCAACGGTGTATTTCACAGGTAGGATGATCCATCAATGCGCGTTTTGGGGCTCATCCCGGTGTTTCGCAGGTAGGATGATCCATCAATGCGCGGTATGGGGCTCGTCCCGGTGTTTCACAGGTAGGATGATCCATCAATGCGCAGTATGGGGCTCATCCCGGTGTTTCACAGGTGGGATGATCCATCAATGCGAGTACCGTCCCTCGGATGAACGTTAAACGGGAATCCCGTCAACATTAGTTGGTGAACGTTAAAGGTCCCAAGGTGTCCTTCGTGAAGAGCAGGTGAGCTATCGCCGGCATCCTGAACAAATTACAGAACAAATCCACCGCAACCTGCACAGGTCATTGGTCATCTACGTCACAGCAACGCACTCAGTCAATGACGCCACCACAACACCTTGTGCCGCTTTCAAAAGAAGAAGAAGAATCCATGATTAAACACCTTATATGTTTCTGTTCTGAAGCCTCGTCGGTCCAAACACCATTGAACTTACCGCTCGTTGCACTCACAGTGAAATGTACCTTTTGGAATTCTGTACCTATATCTGGTGGTGGATGCTTCTTCATCACCATCAGGTATTGTGGGATACCTGCCACGTGTTTACTGTGTCCTGTAGATATCAGGTATGGCAGCAGGTTTATACCTCAACAAGGTGCTGTTCGCACCTGCCAGCTCTTTTAGCTTCCACACACCTTTTTAGTACGAGGACCATGTTCATGTACACAAGACACCTTGGTCGCTCTTGGTTCTTGTACAAGTTTCCGGCCGCAGAAGGAACGACTTTCCTGTCGATATCTCAAGGTTAGACCACTCACCTGAGTCTGGAAGTGCTGAGTCCCTGCCAATGGAGCTCTCCAGGTGTTTTGGTTCATGGTCCTGATGTAACAGCTTTCAACATCTCATCTTCGTTACCTGAATGTTGGTAGATGTTGTGGGTGGTGCCACGCGTTGTTGTATCTTCCATGTGTGTGTTCATGGAAGTCCAGGTTATCAATGGCACTTTGAGTGAATTTTCCATCTTTAAGGTTTGTGGGAATCAAGAGCTCACCTTGTTCCTGGTCCTCCTCACAAGTCCGTGACATGGAAGCGATACATCTCTGGCTATTTGATACCTGATGTTATTGATAAAACGGTTCATTATTTAAACGATTTCTTTACTCCTGGTTTGTTCAAGGTGTGAAATACTAGTGGGGATACCTGCTGCGGGTGCACAAATACCTTGATCCACATTCAGCACTTTTTCCAGATTTCTCTCACTCAGTTACATTTTAAGTCTGACTCATTCATCTCTGGAGTTGCATCAGTCACCATCCAGGTCACGTAATTGTAGAGGGACACAGGTACACATTCAGGTGCAGAATCACAGCGATGAATAAACAGCGATGGATCACCTTCTGGATTCTTCTTCTTCTCAGTTTCTCAGAGGTGTCCTTCACATCATTCCGGAATGATTTAGCAGAATGGTGGAAGTTAACGTTCTTTTCAGGATCAGCAACTGTGGTTGTGGATTCGTCACCACTTCCCTCTGCACGTTTCTTCAGGCAGGTAACCTTTGAGAGATAAAAGATAACCTATTGACATATCTGATGAACAAATTATGGAAGATTTACCTTTTTGTGGGACTATCATGACCTTTGATCTGCGGTCTGTGTCGTATTCTTCATTCCTTTTTGATAATGGAGCACCTGTATATAGTGGTATTCACTATACCAGGTACGGATAACCAGCACCTGTATTTGTGGTGAAGTGAACTCAGAAAGATGATACTGTTTGGATCTTCAGATAAGTTACCATCTTTGTAAAAGGTGAACGGTTACCATAGAGGTGAACCATAGAAAGTTACCAAAGGGTTACCTTAGAGGTGAACCACTGCAGAGCATCACAATGTAATGGTTCGCAGGTGTGTTTCATCTGCAGGTAAGACTTTATCATATTTGTACACAAACAGGACTTGTCGAACCTGAAGTCATCATCAATCATGTTAATACAATAATTATTGTTACCATATACCTGGACACGGTGTACCATATCATCATCACTGAGTACCTTTTATTGCTCCCATATCACTTTTAGTAGATGATCCTTCGAACTCACAGGTCGTAGTTGATGTTCACCTGTGCGATCTCGTTCCTTCACACAAACGAAGCACTGATTTCTATGGGCTATGGATTTAGTACCGGGTGACCCAAGGTGGATCTACACCTGATGATCCCAGAGTTCGCTGGTGCATTTTTGTGACGTGTTTGACACGTGATGATTTCACTTTTTCACAATTTCCACATGTGACATGACATGCAGGTACCTTCTCAAGAAATTGTTCTTCTTCATTCAATTCTTCCCTCACACTAAATGCTACATCATCAGTTCTGTTCTCCGCTGCACAAGAGAGTGCTGGGATCCCTTTAAGGGTAACTTTTTGAACCGTCTCAGGGGTAACTTCTGACATGTGATGTAACGGCGATAATCAGTAGAAGGTCGTTACCTCGTTCGTACATCATCCAACATGTCACCTCCTTAATGGGTTTCCTGAAACTATATGAAATGGACACCATTAGACATTCATTCATTCAGATTTTGCAAAGAGATGAAAACAGGTAACACAACAATTATTGCAAAGAGATGTAAACAGGTAACACAACAATTATTGCAAAGAGATGTAAACAGGTAACACAACAATTATTGGAAAGAGATCTACAAACAGGTAACACAACAATTATTGCAAAGAGATGTAAACAGGTAACACAACGATTAAAGAAAAGGGAATTAAAGCAGCAATTAAAGCACCACCTTAGGTGGTGCAGGTAATGACAAAACGACACAATTAACAATAAAATCTGTTTGTTTATATTGCTGAATGTAGTTACCAAGACAACAATGCCTGTGACGTCACAAAGACCATTCTGGGCTTCACTGCAGCAACGTGGTAGCTTTTTGTTCTGCTCTTGGGTTTTCTCGATTAAAACAAGAAATAGGAACATTGCGTTTCAAGACGACAATTTCCTGGTGCACGAAGTGTCCCCTGGAGTATGGACCTTGAAAAAAAACATTATCTGGTGAGTGGGAAATGTAGATAAAGATGGTCGCTGTTGAACACAGAGTAAAGGGCTCAAGATCCAATTGATGAGTCTAAAGATCAAGTACCAGGATGGGAGCAGATTGTGGTGCGTACAAAATAGACCATTACAGTTTGATTGTGGGAGGAAGAATGTTCTCTTCACTTTTGTTCCAATCAAACCACAGCTGTTCAGAGAAGTTCAATTCCGTTTTTTGGGCCTTTGCTCAGAACATCAGGTTTAAAGTTTGTTTGAAATCATCGGAATAAGGAAAGAACGGCACTCGGTAGAACATACCTCTGCTACGTGAAGTGTTTACGTTTGGATCCCACTAAAAGGCAGCATCTGGATTCGGACCTGAACCAAAATCGAATCTGCTTGTTGTTGTCAATCAACCAACTCATCCACCAAATTTTATCATACTGTTGCGGACCTCAATGTCGGCCTCTCCCCTTACCAAGGGGGGATTAATCCCCTTGTCTTTTTACTGGCCGACGTGTTCCGGGGCTATGACGTTCCTTCCGGTCAGCGTTGGATTGGGTCGGAGGCCGAATTCCTACTACCTAAGTACCAACGCCTTCCGGGAAGCAAGGAAATAACCCCGTCCGCATCACGATTGTAGATGGGAACGCCGAGCAGTTAGCGAACCATGATCCGGGCCGTTACCAAGGACTAAACCAGATTCTAAGCGGTTCTGAATCGTGCCACATTTACCCATTGAAGGAAATCACTGATACGGTCGAATTAAGAGGAGACAGGAATAACAAGGAATTTATTTACACTTTGTACAGTAAAGCTAAAGAAGACACAGTGCAGCTTAATCAGTCTTATACTTATCCATGGACACGGGCCCGTTCGCACTCAGACTCAGACTCACATGGGGTTTGTAGATGGTCGGGTTGAGGGTCCAACGATGGCGTCCACAACTCGCTCCGGTCCCCGACTCGTACCACGAAGATGATGGTAGATGGCAGGCAAGCTCTCCGCATGTCGTTGGCACGGTTCGGACAATTATATGGTGGGATCAGTAAGCTGGGCTAGCGGTTACTTCGCGGCTCACGGAGGGGACATAATAGAAATACCAGCGCTTTATATGCGCTCCCCGCAATCCCAAAGCCAAATCCTCAATGAGTCCTTGCAATCACTCAGGATAACAGCGCTTCTCCCAACCAGTCCTCAAACAGGGTGATCTCCAATCAGGCCTCTTACATGCGCCAATTGTGCAAGTCCTCCTCACAATGCAATGCGCTCCAACCAAGTCCTTATCACACAAGTCCTGACTCAGTCCTCTGTTCTCTGGCAAGTCCTTTAAGCGCGCTCGCTCCCTTCGAGTCCTTCGGTTCTCTGGCAAGTCCTGTTAAGGGCTGTGTGCGCTGGGTTATATAGGAACGCCCAGTGAACTCTCTGGAACCTCCAGCCACACTCTTACCACGCCCTATCAGGCCATCTCATCTCAGCCCTGATTGGCTGGTGGTCCTTACCGCAGCTGCCGATCTCCACCACTCCACCTCGATGCCGCGCTCCTCCCTCTCTCTCAGGCCTACCTCGTGTCATCTCGACTTGTGAACACACTAATGCTAGGTGCAATGGCCAAAAAGGGGAATGGAAAGAAAACTCTCCTTCGAGGTGGAATTGGGGGGGTTTGGTGGCAAAATGGAAGGGACCTACTCCTATTTGTTTTACACAACACAGCTGCTTACTAGGGAAATGGCCTTATCCTAAACACATACTATGACATAACTAATGTTCTAAATGGGCCTACGTGTTTGTGGACTAACTATGGGGTGCAACCTTTAATGATGTTACCTGTGTGGGTTCTCAAAACCGCAACAATATGCTGTCCCCAACCTTTTGAAATATCATGTGATAAATCTCAAGTAAAGGTGTCTTCAGCCACAGGTAAAGGCGTCTTCAACCTTCGAGACATCAAGCGCTGTGCTGGGCTGCTATCCAGGCCCTAAGTCGTTGTGTTCCTCCACTGGAGTATGGCCTTCCATGGGTCATTGCCATCACATGTAGCTTTCTTGCACAGGTTCTTTACGAATTTGATGACAGACTCAGCTTTCCCGTTGGCTTTTGGGTGTAATGGAAAGGAGGTGAGATGCTCAAATTCCCATTCTATGGTAAAGAGTCTGAATCGCTCACCTGCAAATTGAGGCCCATTGTCAGAGATCACACGGTCCGGTTGACCGTGACGTGCAAACTGCGCCTTGCATCACCGGATTGTTGTCTCGGCAGACAAATCTGGGAGCAGTTCAATTTCCCAGAAGTGAGAGTGGTGATCGACCATCAGGAGGAAGTCATTTTCAGTGTACTTGAATAAGTCCATGCTGATAATTTTCCAGGTCCATGTGGGCAACTCATGCGACATCATCGTCTCCTTCTGCTGCTCATGTGTATATTCATTGCACACTGAACATTTACTGACAAAGTTATTGATCTCTGCTTTCATGATTGGCCAGTAGAGAGTATCACGTGCTTGTCTGTAGCTGCTTCCCCTCCAATGTGGCTGGAGTGGATTCATGCCAGCATTTCTGGGCGTGGTACCTTTGGTATGATAACTCTCTGACCTTTGATCAGCACGCCATTCTGCACACCGATTTGGTCTCTGCATCACCAGTAATCTCCAGCAGCAAGAGATGTCTCCTCTCTCTGGTAAGGCCATCTGGCCAAGACAACAGCTTTTAGTTCTTCCAGGTATTTTTCTCTGTCTGTGTGTTGTCTGATCTGAAGCAAGCATCTATCAGTGACGTTCAGGTAATGTGCCTGATTGATATGCTCCACATCAAACTGCTCCTGTTGCATGCTACAAACTAAGTATCACTCATGTTCCGCACTTGGAGTCCTGACCACTGCTGTTGCCATGCTGAACATGTTGCTCATGTACATTGTAGGCCCAGGCTTGTACACAACCCTGAGGCTGTAGTTTTGGAGCGTGAGCAACATGCTCTGGAGTCACTGTGGTGTGCTTAGGAGAGGCTTGCTAATAATGCCAATGTGTGACTTACAATCAGTCTCTGCCGTGATCACTTCCCGGACATACAGGTAGTTCTGGAAGCTGTGACAGGTAAACACTATGATCAGACATTCTTTTTCGATCTGTGCAGTGTTTCTCCATCAGCGTTAGTGCCCTTGATGCAATTGCAACTTGACCCTCATGCATGAGACAGACTCCAAGTTCATTTTGGCTTGAGTCACTTTATATGGTGACTGGATTTGATACGTCATAGTACCTTAATACAAGTACAGAGGTGATCAAGCGCTTTATTTCCTGCACGGCAGCATCGTGTTTCGGTATCCAATGCCATATCGCATCATTGTCCAGCAGTCTCCTCAATGGCTCACAAACCTCAGAGAGGGGGGAGGGGGGCATGAATTTGGTGAGGTAGTTCACAAAGCCGATGAAATGATGGACCACCTTCACGTCTGTTGGGTGTGACATTGCCAGGATGCCTCTCACATTTTCAGGACCAGCTTTCAGGCCATTTGAAGACAATATGTGTCCATGGAAACGGATCTTTGTCACATTGAACTGCAGCTTCTTCAGTCCATGTCTTAGTTTAACCTACCTGCAGTGGTCCATCAACACTAGTAACTTTGCGTCATGGTCCTTGTCTGCCTCAACATATGTGTCTCCGCAGCCAACAATGGGGATGCCATCTACAACAGGCTCTACTCCACCAAGTCCACCAATAGCTCGTGCTGCTTGAGTTGGTACACCTTTGGTGCTACAGAGACTCCAAAAGGTAGTTTGAGCCACCGTTACCTGCCCCAGGGGGACCAGTATGTTGTCATGTAACTGCTCTCCTCGTCTCGCTTGCATTGCTAAAAGGGGTCACGCGCATCTACAGGTGTGAATACCCGAGCCTTTGGTAGTTTGTGCAAGACATCTTCGATTATTGGCATGATGTGGTGAAATATTCGCTGTGATTGGTTCAAAAACTTTGGATCTTTGCAAATTCTCAGCTTCTCAGGCTTTTTCAAGATGAATATGTTAATTATCCAGTCTGTCGGTCACAGGGACAATGTGACCATCCGCCTCATGCCTGTCCAGCTGTATCTTCCGAGTGGACTTCATGGCTACAGGTACATTGATGGTGCGCACTGTACTGGATGGATACTGTCATCCAGGTCAAAATGAACTTCTCCTGGAACTGACTCTATTGTCCCATTGAAAACATCGTTATACCTGCTTATCAGGTGTTGTTTGGTCAAAGGCCTAGTCAGATGGTGCTCCATTTGGTTCCGCTCAGCAGGTACAGTGAAGTGCATCAGTCCCAAGCGCTCACATGTGGAGCCTGACAATAGGGGGTTTCTGATTGGCCTCCACAATTTCAAATTGAACCTTGTGTGCTCGTCCACGTATTACATACCTTGTTTTGGAAAGTCCCAGTGACGTCATTAGCTCGCTCCAATACAACTTCAGTCTTGCATCACGTGGTAAGATTCGGGCATCAGGTGCTTGAGTTATCTGCTATTCTAATCTGCCATAATCTAAACTGCCATTCATCTCCCTCAGTCACAAGGGTAATGGTAATGGCGGCGCCTGCACGTGGCGGACGAGACCAGCTCAGGAGCTTAGCATCGGTTTTGTCTCAATTGGCTTCTTGGTCCTTTGTTCTGTTTCGTCTCATCATTGTGATCTCTGATCCGGACCTGCGGACACGGAGCATCAATCCGGGCCTGCGGACACGGAGCATCAATCCGGGCCTGCGGACACGGAGCATCGATCTGGGCCTGCGGACATGGAGCATCGATCCGGGCCTGCGGACATGGGCCATCGATCCGGGCCTGTGGACACGTAGTGGCGATCTGGGTCTGTGGACACGGAGCTTCGATCAGAACTTGCGGACAGAACATTGATCCGGGCTTGCAGACACGGAGTGTCGACTTGGCTTGTTGTGCTTCAATAAACGTCTTTCGTACCCCTGATTTTGGGGGTTTCGTCCCCATTACGGTTACGTCTGCCATGACTCATTTAAACAAGCAGATGCAGGTGATCATAAGACCAGGACACCGACGATCTCAGGTAATGGATCTCAGGACATTTAGACATTTTAAAGTGATGAGTGTAAAAGAAAAGCATCAAATACAACGAACGATCTTATAACATTCCTCCTTTGCTCCCCTCAAATATAAGATCCATCAATAACAAATTTGATGAAGTGCCCATTGTAGCTCAGAACCTCAAAGTGGATATGTTACCTCTCATAGAAACTTGTCTTAAGGAAAATACACCTGTAGAACTGTTTACTCTCCATTGTTTTTATATTTTTTCTGAACCTCGGGATGGAAGACCTGGTGCAGGTGTAGCAATATTACCTGGTGCAGGTGTGGCACTGTATGCAAGATACCACTTGAAACCACGTGTTTTTCCGGTAAATACACCTGGTAACATTAACATCGAAGCGTTATGGGTTATCATGCGACCACCAAGGTTACCTCGAGAAGTATATTATCTTATTATGTGTGTGTTGTATTACCCCCCTTAGGGTGGTAACACTGATAATGATAACTGTATAAATTATTTGATTTCAACAATTGATTTGTTATTGATACAATATGCAGGAGCTGGAGTTTCCATAGTCGGGATTTTAATGATCTGGACTTTCCACTTCTTGTAAACGACCGTTTTAAACAAGTAGTTGCACAACCTACGGGAGGGAGTAATATCCTGGATAAAATTGTCCCAAATTACCCCCATTTGTGTACTAATATCCAGATTCTACCCCCATGGGAATGAGTTATCACAATTGTGTTCTTTGGATACCCTTGGACTGGGTCCCTCAGTGTAATGTGGGAAGAAAAATACAATACGTCACCTTAAATACAGTGGTTTGCGGAGTTTACGTAGATGGATAACGCAATTCACGTGGGAACAGGTATTTAAATCAATCGATCCAGGTACAAAATGTGATATTTTATGTGAAATAGTCAAAGAACAACTTGATCAGCATTTACCAACACAAGTTATCCGTTTTAATAAGACTGATAAACCATGGATAACTTCCTAAATTAAGTTTATCATAAAACAAATACAGTATTCATGGTATCAAGGTAACACAGCTCTTTAGCGTTACCGAAGAAATAACACCACAATATATATTTCTCAAGGTAAGAAAGGTTATCATGATACCAGGTACACAAACTAAAATCTGATAACCCTGCAAGTTTGTATATACAGATTTAAACATTTATTTAAGGTCCACAGGCCCCAGCATCTACATCGATACCAGGTATTAATTCTGATGATCCACAACAATACAAAAACACAGGTAACATAATCGAATAACATTTTATTGCTACAGCAGACAATTTACCCAGAATTGATAGAACAAAACTACCTGCATACCTACCCTCCATGTTAATATCTCCTCGTGTCCAACCCCGACAGGTGTATAATCAATTATGTAAACCAGTATTACAAAAAGCAAGCATTTCTGGAGATCTACCTGTGGGAGTAATCAGAGAATTTGCTTATGAACTAAGTTTTCCTTTAACTGATGTTTTAAATGCATCATTTGAACAAGAGAAACTTCCGGATTGTTGGAAGTATGTAGAAATGACGCCATTCCAAAGTCACCACAACCGCTGACTTTTCAGGAATTGAGACCAATAGCACCGACGAAATACTTCGCAAAAAATTATAGTTGCCGGATCGAATCCGGGACTTTCACCAAAATGTAATCATTTCGGCCTCGTCACATACGCTACCTCTCTGCCAAATTTCGTCCGAATCCGTCCACAGGTTTTTGAGATATTTTGTTCACAAACGGACAAACAGGGGTGAAAACATAACCTCCATCCACCTTTGGTGGCAGAGGTAATAACACTCAGTTACCCAGTGTGCAATCAGTCAAGGTGCTTGGTGTGACAATACAGGGAAACCTGAAATGGGATGGATGCTCATGTCGGAGAAATGCTTTAAAAATGTAATAGAAAGTTGTGCATTCTACGTAATGTTAAATCGTATAATTAACCAATCCGTAACCTTGTCACAATATATATTTGCTCGATAAGACCAGTGTTGGAGTATTGTGTACCTGTTTTCAATGCAGCCTTAACTAAAGCACAGGTGAACAATTTAGAACGGGTTAAAAAAAAGTGTGTAAAATAATGCTAGTGTTACATATTTATGTGAATGTATGTGAATTACTATTCAGGTCTTTGCTAACCAATGTGTAGTCGATTAAGGGTTGTTGTGATTAATGGGTCAGGAGCCCTTCTGGGAAAAAGGAGACCGGAAACAGAAGAAGAAAAGACACGAGGTCCGGGAGAAGCGACGATTCTTCTTCTGCCTCACCCAGCTCCGAGGAGAGTGGGGATCGAGATTGAGCAGCGTGGAAAAGCTGCGTTCCCCAAGCCCATCTGGCGAGAGGAGTTACCGGGACGTGTAACTACCCTTTTGACACGTCAAGTTGCCGTGGGTCCGTGGACGGACCCAGCGTCCGGCACAGTTCGCCGCACCGTCTACAAGGACGCGTACGGGTCGCACTTTGGGGCCTCGCGTGCGTTGCAAGCGGCGCTTGCTTTGCCCGCTTCGCTTGGCCAGGAGGGGTGTGCTGCAGCCGTGGTTCCCGGTATGGTATGTGCCCGGTGGAAGCACGTCCGCCTGGGGGCTCGTCCAAATTACGATTTGCGGATTCGCAATTGGGTCTATGTCCGGGATCTAAAATTGTATAAAATAATATTTTTATTAATTAAAATTTATTAATTAAGTATTAATTGGTAAATTTTTGGGGGAAAGTGGGGTAAAGTCTTGGGTGAAGGTTAACAGGTGTTAACGATAGGCACCATGGCGTTTGTGGCACAGAACTTTGCGGTAACCCCGAGTGAGGCACAGTTCCGAGCGTTACTAAAGTCGGACCTCTTGAAATTGGCCAAACATTTTAACTTGGAGGTCCAAACTAATTTGAGGAAGGCAGAGTTGCAGACCACGGTGATACAGTCTATGGTGGGATTAGGAACATGGGACGAGTTAGCCTGGCAGTGGCTACCCGAAGAACCAGAAGACGTTGAGCTCCGGAAACTGGAGTTGCAATTACGGAGCCAGGAACGGATCAAAGAAGAAGAAAGGAAAGCAGAAAAGGAAAGAGCAGAAGAAGAAAGGAAAGCAGAAAAGGAAAGAGCAGAAGAAGAAAGGAAAGCAGAAGAGAGGAGAGAAGAGAAACAAGCAGAGGAAAGGAGAGTGGAACGAGAACTCCAGGAAAGGTTAAAAGAAGAAGAAAGGAAAGCAGAAGAGAGGAGAGAAGAGAAACAAGCAGAGGAAAGGAGAGTGGAACGAGAACTCCAGGAAAGGTTAAAAGAAGAAGAAAGGAAAGCAGAAGAGAGGAGAGAAGAGAAACAAGCAGAGGAAAGGAGAGTGGAACGAGAACTCCAGGAAAGGTTAGCAGAAGAAGAAAGGAAAGCAGAAAAGGAAAGAGCAGAAGAGGAAAGGAGAGTGGAACGAGAACTCCAGGAAAGGTTAGAAAGGATGAAAACAGAGGAAAGGAAAGCAGAAGCAGAGGAGAGGAGAGCTGCAAAGGAACTCGAAGCAGAGGAGAGAAAAGCGGAAAGGGAATTGAAGGAACATGACATGGCGCTTCAGCAAGAAATTAAATTCAAGGAGCTGGAGTTAATGAGAGAACGGGGAGAGGTACCACCCTTGCTGATGGGATCGACACCTAGCCAGAACACCTGGGATGTGGGCAGACATGTGAGGCTGGTTCCACCCTTCAGTGAAAAGGAAGTCGCTAAATTTTTTCCGCACTTTGAGAAAGTGGCTCGACAGTTAAACTGGCCGGAGGAGGCCTGGACCATACTAGTACAAAGTGTGCTGGTGGGAAAAGCTCAAGAGATTTATTCGGCGCTACCAATGGACCAATGTGCAGATTATGAGGTATTGAAGAAGCACATCCTCAAAGCCTATGAGTTGGTTCCGGAAGCTTACCGGCAAAAAATCAGGAATGCCAGGAAGAGGGAGAGTGAGACCCATGTGGAGTTTGCCAGAGTGAAAGAAAACATGTTTGATCGGTGGTGTGAATCAAAAGGAGTCGGGAAACACTTCGAAACATTGCGTGACTTGATCCTGGTGGAGGAATTTCAACAGTGTGTCCACGAGGACATCAAAGTGTACCTGCAGGAAAAGAAAGTACCAAAGTTGTGGGACGCAGCCACCATGGCAGATGATTATGCCTTAACACACCGGATAGGGGTCCACAAACCTAACTCCTCGCCTCGACTTCAGCAGGGGAGTTATGGAACACCCGGTGCGGAGAACGACCTTACATGGCGGTGGCCTCGAGAGGATTATGGGGACAACGCGGATACCCCACCTGTTCGAAATCAGAGGGCTGCGGGCCCAAGACAAACTTATATTTTGGGGGGCCCGAGGCAGACCACGAGTTTTTCCTCCGGGCCTACTTGCGCTTTTTGCAAGAAACCTGGACACTTGATGTCCAGTTGTTACCGCATGAAAAGGGAAGACCCAGAGCGGAGTCTGACTATTACCACTCCGAATGCGATGGCAAGCGTAAGAAATCGCCCACAGAAGAGTTACCGACCATTTATTTATGATGGGTTGGTCTCACTCAAGGGAGACTTGACTAACCCAAGACCGGTTAGGGTTTTGAGGGACACAGGAGCCCATCAATCCTTAATGCTTGAAGGCATTTTGCCATTGTCAAAGAGTACCGCAACGGGTGATAGTGTTCAGTTACAAGGGATCGGTGGCTGTGTTAGTGCCCCACTTCATGTCATCCATTTGGAATCCGATTTGGTGTCAGGACCGTTCACCGTCGGTTTACAAGCCACGCTTCCTGTAGAGGGAGTATCTGTGATTATTGGGAATGATTTGGCCGGTGGACAAATTTATGGTAACCCGAGGGTTGGTAAAGAGCACAGCAGGGAAAATTACACCCCACCAGCTCGGGATGGCGACAAAAGTTCCAAGTTATTTGTAGGGGGACTGAACTTCAACACAGAGGAAGAAGTTCTGACCTCTGTCTTCAACAGATATGGGCCGCTGGTGGAAGTGCGGGTGGTAAAAGACAGGGAAACGCAACGGTCAAGAAGGTTCGGCTTTGTCAAGTTTGCAAGCACAAGAGACGCCAGGGAGGCAGAGAAGAATTGGAATGGTAAGGATTTGGAGGGTCGGACCATAACAGTAGGGAAGGCATTTTGTAGGCGTCGAGAGGTCTACAGAAGAGGACAACTTGGCAGTAGTTTTGGGGTTGGCAGCAGCCGATATTACTATGGAGGCTCCAAGAGTTACGGCACCTCCCGAAAAAATGAATGTCAGAGCACTGGCCGAGAAGGAGACCGCCAGTCAGGTAACGGCTGGGACAAGTGGTCCCACCGTAACTGTTAGGAGTCTGGAGAAGTTGAAGCACTATATATACGGGGGAGCCGCCGAGCCGGGGCTCCTACACGGACTAACCGTGAACGCCACGTTCTTAAAGGCGTCCAGGTAGTGAACTTTCCTGCATGGACTAACCGTGAACTCCCCGTTCTTAAAGGCGTCCATGTAATGAACTTTCCTCCCTGGACTAACCGTGAACTCCACATTCCTTAAGGCGTCCATGTAGGGAATACTCCGCTGGGCCTCCCGAAAAAGTGCTATAGAGAGGTTTAAATTTGGGGGCTTTGGTCACCACCTCTTAACCGTCATTCAAGAGAAACTAGAAGTGGTTGACACTTGGTCCAGAGGGATTTAATCTAGGGGATTGTGTGAAATTTTGTTGCTTTATTTTTAAGTGATGACTGTGCCCGGGGGGAACTGATGAGTTGGGGGGGGGGGGGTGAGTTATCTGGTTTGTTTATCCAAGTTGGCTGGCAAAGAAAGTTTTCACTGGGTTCAAACCTTCTTTCTTGAAGGGGGGGAGTGTTACATATTTATGTGAATGTATGTGAATTACTATTCAGGTCTTTGCTTATCAATGTGTAGTCGATTAAGGGTTGTTGTGATTAATGGGTCAGGAGCCCTTCTGGGAAAAAGGAGACCGGAAACGGAAGAAGAAAAGACACGAGGTCCGGGAGAAGCGACGATTCTTCTTCTTCCTCGCCCAGCTCCGAGGAGAGTGGGGATCGAGATTGAGCAGCGTGGAAAAGCTGCGTTCCCCAAGCCCGTCTGGCGAAAGGAGTTACCGGGACGTGTAACTACCCTTTTGACACGTCAAGTTGCCGTGGGTCCGTGCACGGACCCAGCGTCCGGCACAGTTTGCCGCACCGACTACAAGGACGCGTACGGGTCGCACTTTGGGGCCTTGCGTGCGTTGCAAGCGGCGCTTGCTTTGCCCGCTTCACTTGGCCAGGAGGGGTGTGCTGCAGCCGTGGTTCCCGGTACGGTACGTGCCCGGTGGAAGCACGTCCACCCGGGGTTCGTTCAACCGCCCGTGTGCGGCGAAGCCGACCATCATCTTGGTCAGGAGGGGCCCAGAGACATTACGAGGGACAGAGACCAAAGGGGACGTGAGTACCCAACGGGTCGGGAGTGGGGAAAGGGGACACACGTATGTAAGATGGCCATCTTAATCATCTAGGGGATTGATTGTTGATTGTGGATTGTTGATGGTTGATTGCTCGGGGAATATATCATTGATTATTCCGGATCCTTGGTGTGGGGTTTTTTCTTGGTTGGAATTCATATTGATTGCGTTACGAAAGCGCATACATAATAAATCTTTCTGGCGGAGTTCCTCTCACGGTCCGGGGGTCACCGAGACCAGGTAGTCACCGGGAGGACCACGTAACACTAGGATAACGTTACACATGTTACCATCTTGCTTTGGAAACATGTAAATTATAAACCCTGGAGGAACGACGATATAAGTTGTGTAAAGACTTTGCACTCGCTATTGAAACCCATAATTTGCGAACAAAGTGGTTACCTGCTATGAGAGATATACCTTTTAATCTCAGGAAAACACAAAGTACTCACAGTACAAATGCAGAACAAAAATATTTCAAACAAGCGCACTGACATTTTTAATTGGTATTCTTAATAGTTTGTAATACTTAGTCACAATTCTCAATTTTATTAATTTTTTAAATATTTTTTCTCTGTTTGAAATTTGCCATGTTTGTTTGTTTTTTAATCTTACATTCTTTTTGTTAATGAACTATGTGAATTTTTTGATTTAATATATATTTTTTCTTGTAAGCAATCTTTGATTGCAAATTATGAATATGTATGCATGTGTAATTCAGCCATTCACTGAAAGACATGCTTTCAATCAACCATTTTGATTTGATTTGATGTAAAAATGGCCTGGACAATATTATTGGCACCTTTTAGAGTTTGTTAGAAATAACTAGATTATAAGCAGGTGATTCTCCTTTACTTTGGAATTGAACTCACATGTGGTGAGTTGCAGGTGCCTGCAATATAAAAATCACTCATTCAACCAGTTGGAAGAGAGAAAAGGAGTCATTTTGCTGTTATGTGTCACTGTGTGTAAAAATACAGAGAAGAAATAAATAAATAAATAAATAAAATAAAATAAAATAAAGCATGGAGAAAATAAAGAACACCAGAGAATTGTTGGAAGAGGTCAGACAAGATTTTAGCCAAGCATGGGAAATCTCAAGGCTACAAGTCCATCTCCAGAGACCTTGATGTTCCTGTGTCCACCGTACACAATGTTATCAGGAAGTTTATAGCCCATAGCACTGTAGCCAATCTCTCTGGATGTGGCCACAAGAGAAAACTTGATCGAAGATTGCAGTGAAGGATTGTTTGAATGGGGGAGAATGCACCTATAACGACTGCCAAACAGATTCAAGCTGGCCTTCAGACACAAGGTATGACCATTTCAACTCACACCATACGTCACCAACTCAATGAACGGGGGTTCAATGGAGGACCCCCACTGCTGAGAGGTACACCTAAGAAAGCCCCACTGGAGTTTGCCAAAAGACAATGAACATGCCAAAATCCTGCTGGGAGAATATCCTGTGGACAGATGAGACAGATGACAAATTAGAGCTTTTTTGCAAAGCACATCATCTCTATGTTTACAGAAAACAAAATGAAGCCTTCAAAGAAAAGTACACCTTCTCCACAGTCAAACATGGAGGAGGTTCAGTGATGTTTTGGGGTTGCTGTACTGCTTCTGGCACTGGGTACCTTGAATGTTTGCATGGCATCATGAAATCAGGAGATTACCAAGGCATTTCAGAGCACAATGTTTAACCCAGTGTCAGAAAGCTGGGTCTCCATCGAAGGTCATGGGTCTTGCAGCAGGACAATGACCGCAAACACACTTCAAAAAACACCCAAGATTGGTTCAGGATAAAGGCTGGACTGTTCTGAAGTGGCCAGCAATGAGTCCAGATCTAAATCCTATTGAACACCTGTGGGGAGATCTGAAAACAGCAGTTGGGAGAAGGCACCCTTCAAATCTGGGAGAACTGGAGCAGTTTGCACAAGAAGAGTGGGCCATGCTGCAAGTAGGCGTAGGAAGTGCTCAAATGCAATTATTTATTCCAAAGGCTGTGTGCTACCAAATATTAAGCCTTAGGTGTCAATAATTTTGTCAATGCCATTTCTTTTTATGACCTGATTTAAAACGTTATATTAAGTTCTGAATCAAAAACAAAGGTTCTGTAATTTTAAAAGTGAAATAAAGAATTGTGGAGACCAAAAAGATTCAAAATAAGGAGACCTTATTTTTCGAGAAAATTGTAAGTTATTTGAAAAAAGTGCAGGGGTGCCAATAGTTTTGTCCATGGCGGTAGGTGGTAAGCAGTTCAGCAGTGCCAAGGAAGGACTTTGCATGATGGAGGATGCCCAGTTAGCGACTGGCTTTGGAGGCCAGCTTGGACATGTGGCTTTCTCAGGAAAGATAACGGCAGATAGTGAGACCAAAAATCTTGAGTGACAGAACTTCTTCAAAGAAGGTTGCTGAGAAACTGGATGTGAGGGTTTTCCGGAAGGTATTTTCGGAGAGACGAGGAGAGAGTGTGAGATTTGTTTGGTTTGAAAGACATGTTCCATTTGTTTGACCAGCTTGTGATTTAATCCAAGTCTGCAGAGAGTCAAGAGGCTGATTTTCGGCCGAAAGTGTCGATATGATGGATGACAGATGGAACGGCAGAGGGTGGAGTCATCAGCAAAAATATAAACATCTTCCATAGAGTCAAAAAGATCACTGATGAAAATGAGAAAAATCACAGGGTTCAGAACACTGCCTCGAGAAACTCCAGCTAAGTCAGGAAGAGTAGATTAGCATATTCGATTTAGAGTCCCACGTTTTTTTTTTTTGTTTTTTTTTGTATACAACATCGAGGCTCGTGAAAGAGCGAACATTAATCACACAGAAAGACAAACTGGCACATAAAACATATAACATCGGGAGCGGTAGACAAGATGGGGAGAGAGGGGGAAGGACACAAACACAACATTTGAGAGCAGGGACCGAGAGACATGGAGACATCGAGAGAACTGTGGGAGGGAGAGGACTTTGGGGGGGGGGAGGCATGGGAAGGGGGGATGGGAGAGGTATAAAATATATGGACACTGCCAGGACTTCCAGGAAAGAAGTTGGAATTTCAAACAAGGTGGATCTGGGGTGAATTAGCGGGGATAGAAAAGATCAAGGTTTTGGATGGGGGAAGATAAGAGATGGTGGTGAACAGCTGTTTTAAAGACCTGGAGGGAGGATTGGGATTGAAGGGAGTGTGGGAGTTTGTTCCAGAGGTGGGAGAAAAGAGGAATGAAAGAGTGAAGGTGAACAGAGAACCGAGATTTCGGCAGTTTAACCATCAGAGGGTTGCTGGCAGATGTTGTGCGAACTGGAGGAATATTTGGGGGACAGAGCACAGAGAGAACTGGGGGAGCAAGGCCGGAGAGGAGTCGGTAGAAGACAGAAAGACCACCTACCTGCCTGCGGTGAGTGAGTGAAAGGCTCTCAGGGATAGCTTCATCGCGGGAGATTCCAATGATTCTGAAAGCTTTGGTTTCAACAGCATGAAGCCGAGCTAGGTGTGAGGCAGGAGCACCGGCCCATAGGGGAGAACAGTATTCCATTGAGCTGCGGATGAAAGCCTTGTATGTGGTGAGGAGCTCAGGTGTGCTGAGGAAGGGCTTCGCATGACGGAGGATGCCCAGTCGGCGACTGGCTTTGGAGGCCAGCTTGGAAATGTGATTTTCCCAAGAAAGATCATGGCAGATAGTGAGACCCAAAAGCTTGAGCGACAGAACTTGTTGGAGAGGATTGTTGAGAAAGTAGATGGGAGGGTTGTCCAGTCGATCTTTTCGGAGAGACATAGTAAGAGTGTGAGATTTGTTAGGATTGAAAGACATGTTCCACTTGATTGACCAGTCTGTGATTTTGTCCAGGTCTTCAGAGAGTGAGGAGGCTGCAGACTGCCGATCTGAGGGAAGAGGCATGGAGTGGCAGAGAGTGGAGTCATCAGCAAAGAGACAGAGAGGATTTTCCAGAGAGTCGGAGAGATCATTGATAAAGACCAGAAAAAGCTCAGGGCCCAGAACACTGCCTTGGTGAACTCCAGCCTGATCAGGAAGGGGAGATGAGAGAAATCCATTCAGGGCCACACGTTGACTACGACCAGAGAGGAAGTCCGCAAGCCATGCATGGAGATTTCCATGGATACCATAGGAGGAGAGTTTGGTGAGCAGAGCTGGGTGCCAGACCGTATCAAAGGCAAGTGATATGTCAAGGGAGACAGCTCTGATTTCCTGTTTGGCATTGAGGACCTCCATCCATTGTTGAGACAGCAGGAGCAACATGTCCAGAGTAGAGTGACCTGGTCTGAAACCAAATTGATGATCAGAGATCAAGCCATTGGAGAAGAGGAAAGATTTCATATCCAAAGCAATGATGGATTCCATGACTTTGCTGATAATTGGGAGCAGGCTGATTGGTCTTTAGTTGCAAGGATCTGTTTTTGCACCTTTTTGTGTAAAGTGGTAATGTTTGCTGATTTCCAGGATGCTGGCAGATGACCTTGAGCAAAAGAGAGGGTGAAAAGAACAGAGAAAGGGTGAGATAGTGCGACAGAGCAGGATTTTAGGACCCGTGGGCTGATGCAGTCTGGTCCAGTTGCAGAATCAGAGTCGAGGTTAGACAAAAACTCCTCCACCTTGTCAGGAGAGAAGGACACAGAGTTCAGGAGCAGTTGGGTTCGACTGGGAAAGGTGGGAACAGAGAGAGATGGGTTTGGGACTCGAGATTTTGAGGCAAACACAGAGTTGATGCATTCAGCTTTGTCACGTGCGATGTCAACTGTGTGGCCATTTGAGGAAAGGGAGGGGATGGAGGGGGAACAAACAACAGAAACGGATTTGACCAGACACCACCAGGATTTGGAGGAAGGAGACAGGTTTGAGAGTTAATTATTGAGTGTGGAGAGGTAGTGCTTCCTGGCACTCCTGAGGGTAGACACACACTTGTTCTGAGCTTGGTGGAAGGAACTGAGATTGCCTTCAGTTGGATTAGCCTTCCAAGAGGCAAAGGCAAGTTGTTTCAGGGCAACTGCCTCACCACAGGATTCAGTGTACCATGGACGGGAGGAGGGTTAGACAACTGAAGAAGAGATGGGATAAATCTGTGCATGAGAGAGAGCAGTTTGCTTTGGAAGAATTCCCAGGAAGAATTGATGTCAGAGGTAGTGGAGATGGGAGACCAATCCAGACAATTGATGGCTGCTTGAAGACCGTCCCAGTCGGCCTGAGTGAAATGCCAGACTCGTCGATGCTGAGGAGGCTCTCTGATAATGGCCAGAGAGATGTCCACTTTGACAAGCACATGATCTGTAGAACCGATTGGAGCAGAAGAAGAGCAGCAGACATTAGCAGGGAAGTTAGTCATAACCACGTCTAGAAGAGAAGATACTCCATTGACTGAGATGCGGGTCGGGAAATTGACAGATTGTGTCAATCCCAGTGAGTCACAGAAGTCCTTTGCTGAGGTGCCATGACTGGTGAGAGAGGAATCCACACCCAACCAGCTGGCATGATGACAGTTGGAATCACCACATATGAGGAAGAGAGAGTTGGGATGAGTGGATAGAAGTTGGTCCATGTTGTCAGACAGTGAAATGTAAATGGAGTCATCACTGTTTGGAGGACAGTACAGAACACATATGAAAAAAAGGTGGGAGCGGAGAGAAAGCCGTAGCCAGAGGTACTCCTGGGGGGTGAGGAGGAGAGAGGGCAGTGCAAGGAGAGTGAGGAAGAGAGTTTTTGATAAAGATAGCCACCCCACCACTAGGACGAGGCTCAAGTCTATCATACCAGAGGAAGGAGTAACCAGGAAGAGATATTAAGGAATCAGAGACATCTTGAAGGAGGAAAGTCTCTGTTAAGCAGATCAAGTCTGGATTGTCAGAAGCAACCTGTATGGAGAGATCAGTCAGGTTTGAGTGAAGGCGCCGGATGTTTGAGGTCCATACCGTTAATGAAGAGCGAGGGGGAGCATCGGGTACAGGACAGGGGAGGGGAGGAGTCGGGTAAGATGAAGGATGAGAGAGGGAGATAGGGAGAGCAGTTGATAGTGTGTCAGAGATTACAGAAGCGTTCCAAGAAAGGGAAGGATGAGGAGGATGAAAGGTTTGATGGTGAAGGGATGAGGCACAGTGAGGGGTTGTTTGAGGGGGGGCAGAGGAAAGTAGAAGGTTGGGGGGGGGGATGGAGGTATGAGATAGAAGGGAGATGAAGTGGGGAGGAGGGAGCTTTGAGGAGGAGGGGGGAGGAGGGAGAATTGGAGAGGAATGGTATGGGGGGGAGATTTGAATGGGAGGGGTTGGGGGGGAGTTTTGAAGGGGAGGAGTGAGGAGGGAGTTTAGGAGGGGGAGAGCTAGGGGGGAGTTTAGGAGTGGAGGGGCAAGGGGGGAGTTTAGGAGTGTAGGGGCAAGGGGGGGATTTGGAGGGGAGGGGCAAGGGGGGAGTTTAGGAGGGGTCGGGCAAGGAGGGAGTTCAGGAGTGGAGGGGCAAGGGAGGAGTTTAGGAGTGGAGGGGCAAGGGGGGAGTTTAGGAGTGTAGGTGCAAGGGGGGGGATTTGGAGGGGAGGGGAAAGAGGGGAGTTTCGAAAGTGGATGATTAATGAAAGACGAACATTGATAACAAATTGGGTTTGTTGTGATTTTCAAGTTAGCAATCCGATTCAGAACGATGGAGGAGGGGTGGAATGAATGTGAATTTAGACCATGCAGTGAGGGAGACGTATAAGAGATTGAATTTCTTTTTTTTGACGTGGAATGAGATGGAGAGGAATTTGAAAAAAGCCTTTTAAATAGGAAGAAAAACAGCGTTTTTTTTTTTGGTTTGTTTTTGTATACTGAATCGAGGCTCTTGAAAGTTGTAATATACCACTGAATAAAACACTGAAGGGGAAAGTTTAAACATATTTAAATAATATTTAAACAGAACCGTGAACAATCTTATACTACTGTGTTCAAAAAGTATCCGACCTTTATTTTTCGTGCGTAAAAAAACAGAAGCTAGGGAGGCATTGATTGGTGCACGTATGTAGGCGATCCTAATGCACACGTGAATTTTTTCCCACCTGCAGAAGCTGTCATTCGAAGGCAGACCGCCGATGAGTGAGGACATGTAAGCGAGCGCCGTCGGATTTTCGTTTTTGACAAAATGACGGAAAAACATGAACAACGCTACTGCATCAAATTTTGTGTAAAGCTTGGCGATTCCCAAGTGGAAACGATCCGCAAGTTTCAACACCGTTCATTCCATTATGAAGGAGGATTTGGGCTTCAGGAGAATCTCAGCGAAGTTAGTACCAAAGCTGCTAACGATTGAGCAGAAGCAACTGTTTGGAGATCGCACAGGACATGCTGGAGACTGTGAACAGCGATCCCAGCTTCCTCAACACAGTGATCACTGGCGACGAGTCCTGGGTTTATGGGTACGACCCATAAACCAAGTTGCAGTCATCACAATGGAAGCATCCAACATCCCCGAGGCCAAAAAACACAAAATTTGATGCAGTAGCGTTGTTCAAGTTTTTCCGTCATTTTGTCAAAAACGAAAATCCGACGGCGCTCGCTTCATGTCCTCACTCATCGGCGGTCTGCCATCGAATGACAGCTTCTGCAGGTGGGAAAAAATTCATGCGTGCGCATTAGGATCGCCTGCATACGTGCACCAATCAACGCCTCCCTAGCTTTTTTTTGTTAAGCACGAAAAATAAAGGTCGGATACTTTTTGAACACACTACGTATGCACAAAGTACCAACGGGGGGAGAGCCGAGAGGGACCACCATGAGTCACGTGAACAGGGCAAAAGGTGGATGGCAAGGAGATAATGGGGGCGGGGCGAACAGCACACCTGGACAGAAAGTACAGGATGAGACAAAGCAAACGTGGAGAAAGGAAAATAAATGTTTTTGGTTATTTTTTTGTTTGTTTGTTTTTGGGAGGGTGGGGGGGGGGGATTTAAAACGTTAGACAAAGAGTATTGTTTGATGAACAAAGACGTTGAATGCGACAGAAGAAAATCTGTGAGCCATGCGTGGAGATTTCCATGGATACTATAACAGGAGAGTTTGGTGAGCATGCTGAGGATGCTAGACCGTATCAAAGTCACAAGATACGTCAAGGGAGATGGCTCCGATTTCCTGTCTGGCATTGAGGACATCCGTCCATTGTTGAGACCAAGCAGTATGTCCAGAGTTGAGTGGCCTGGTTTGAATCCATATTGATGATCTAAGATCAAGCCATTGGAGAAGAAGAAGGATTTAATGTCGGAAGTGATGATGGATTCCATGACCTTGCTGATGATTGGGAGGAAGATGATTGGTCTTTTTTTTTTTTCTTTTTTTTTTTGTGTATACTGAATCGAGGCTCGTGAAAGAGCTAACATTTATTTCACAAACAAATCAACCAGACAAACAAAATATACAAAAAGAGGGAGCGGAAGACAAGATGGGGAGAGAAGGGGAAGCACACAACCACACCATTTGAGAGCAGGGAGAAGTGTGGGAGGGAGAGGGCTTGGGGGCAGGAGGCGTGGGAGGGGGAGGGGGGGGGGGGAGAGGTATAAAACACAAGGGGACCGAAATTAGTGGGGGTAGAAAAGATCAAGGTTTTGGATGGGGGAGGATAAGAGATGGTGGTGAACAGCTGTTTTAAAGACCTGGAGAGTGGAGTGGGATTGAAGAGAGTGAGGGAGTTTGTTCCAGAGGCGGGAGAAAAGACGAATGAAGGAGTGAAGGTGAGCAGAAAGTCTTGATTTTGGCAGTTTAACCATAAGAGGGTTGCAGGCAGATCTTGTGCGACCTGTAGGAATATTTGGGGGACAGAGCCCAGAGAGGGCTGGGGTGGCAAGGCCAGAGAGGAGTCGGTAGAAGACGGAAAGACCACCAACCTGCCTGCGGTGAGTGAGTGAAAGGCCCTTGGAGTTAGCTTCATCGCGGGAGATTCCAATGATTCTGAACGCTTTGGTTTCAACAGCGTGAAGACGGGCGAGGTGTGAGGCAGGAGCACCAGACCAGAGGGGAGAGCAGTATTCCATAGAGCTGCGGATGAAAGCCTTGTATGTGCTGAGGAGCTCAGGCAAGGATCTGTAATTGCAAGGATCTGTTTTTGGAATTTTTATTTTTGGAATAATTAATTTAGCTTGGTGTGGCCATTGGCCACATCGACTTGAATCTCAACCTTTTAGGGGGTGGGGGGGGGGGGGGGGGGGGAGAAGGGAGAGGCGTTCGCTCCCCTCTCCTCTTCTTTGGAAGTCGGTGTTCACAGGTATTTTCACCATTAGCAATGCATTACCATTGATGTTAAAAAAAATGTTACAGCAACCAGCTGTGTGGCCTTCCACATTGGGACCTGTGTTACTGAGCTGCTTGGCAGTCATCAGTGATGACATGAAGTGCAGTCTTGCCATTGTGGTAAATGCTATTCAAAGCTTTCAACTGGTTTGGTTAACAACTCTCAGTTTGATCAGGATTATTTATGGGGATATGGACAACTCCAAGCTCTCCACTGACTGATAATTATTGATCATTATGTGCCATTACATCTTATTATAATGGAGCAAACATATATGGTTATGGTGTTATGTATGTTTGTTTATATGCGACCAAAACGTCTTCTGATTCGTCAAATAAAATTAACACCCACCCAATTATGTTTGAACTGCTGAGACCCCTCAGACCTTTGACAACCCTTTAAGTTCCCCAAGACCCTTAAGAACACCAACTCCCCTGAAGACCCAAAACACCCTGAAGACCCAAAAGACCCTTAAAGCCCTAGAGGAACCAAAAGACTCTTAAGACCCAAAAGCCCATGAAGACAACAAAGACCCAAAATACCCCAACTACACAAAAGACATTGAAGACCCAAAATACCCCAAAGACCCCAAAACACCCTGAATACCCAAAACACTGAATACCCAAAACACCACGAAGATCCAAAATACCCTGAAGACCCAAAACACCCCAAAGACCCAAAACACCCAAAATACCCTTAAAGGCCCAGAGGATCCAAAACACCCCAAAGACCGCAAAAATACCCTAAATCCCCCAAAGACCAAAAAGACCCCAAAGACCCTGAAAGGCCCAGAGGATCCAAAATATCCCAAAGACCCAAAAGACCTCGAAGACCCCAAAAAGACCTTTAAAGACCCAGATGACCCCAAAAAAAACCAAATCCCCCAAAGACCCAAAAAGACTCCAAAGACACCGAAATGGGCAAAGATGCCTATCCCTCTGAAACGACATGTGGTGAGGCGCACAGACGCGCTAAGTCACGCTGGTATTCCCAATAACACAGACAAGTGCATTTGTGCTTTTGGGACCTCTCTTTATTGAGAAACTCTTCACAAATTCAAGTTTCGTGAAAAACATAAAAACACAAACAATTTTACATCAAGGGT
Organism: Myxine glutinosa; assembly: GCF_964187855.1. Lineage (NCBI taxonomy): Eukaryota > Metazoa > Chordata > Myxini > Myxiniformes > Myxinidae > Myxine > Myxine glutinosa. The sequence goes on from NC_136261.1 coordinate 427,652,821, forward strand.
GTTCTCCCCATGTCACACAAGGCAATGAAACATGGACAACTGCAAATATTGAGTAAAAATTTATGTTCAAACTGCCATGGAAAGATGCCATCCAGAAAAACAACTAAATCAGATAGAAAACTAAATTCCAAAATACTAGTCACAATAAAAAAAGAGAACAGAAAAAAAAGTTCTCCCAGAACTCAAAATTTCCACCTCCTTTTTCAATAAAGGATCATGATTCATGAACCAGTTTGTGAAACTTCATTCTCATAAATTTGCTCCAAGGGCTCGTTTTAGAATCCTCACTGAACCTCTGACAGCCTCCACTGTCGTTTGTTTGTCATGATATTCCCCCAGAATGCTTTTTAAGTACTGTTATGGTTTTGCTTGATCATCCAGATTCCCTGTTGCTCCAACTTTCATTGATAAAATTTCAGGTTTCTTCAATTTCGAAATTCACTTTACCTCATTTTTCATATCCTGGTATGTCAGATTTCAGCTCTCCTGTATGGATCTTTACACGTGATTTCAAATGGCCACAATGATCGAAACCTTTTTCACATATCAAGCATTTGTGAAGTCGCTCTCCTGTATGGATCCTCCTGTGTAATTTCAAACTGCATTTTACAGAGAAACCTTTATCACATATCGAGCATTTGTAAGGTCGCTCTCCTGTATGGATCCTCATGTGTAATTTACAATGGCTGCTAAGGGAGAAACCTTTATCACATATCGAGCATTTGTAAGGTTGTCCTCCTGTATGGATCCTCATGTGTAATTTCAAATGGCTGCTACGAGAGAAACCTTTATCACATATCGAGCATTTGTAAGGTTGCGCTCCTGTATGGTTCCTCATATGTGATTTCAAATTGCTGTTTTGAGAGAAACATTTATCACATATCGAGCATTTGTGTGGTCGCTCTCCTGTATGGATCCTCATGTGTAATTTCAAACTCCATTTTACAGAGAAACCTTTATCACATATCGAGCATTTGTAAGGTTGTTCGCCTGTATGGATCCTCATGTGTAATTTCAAACTGCATTTTACAGAGAAACCTTTATCACATATCGAGCATTTGTAAGGTTGTTCTCCTGTATGGATCCTCATGTGTAATTTCAAACTGCATTTTACAGAGAAACCTTTATCACATATCGAGCATTTGTAAGGTCGCTCTCCTGTATGGATCCTCATGTGTAATTTAAAATGGCTGCTACGAGAGAAACCTTTATCACATATCGAGCATTTGTAAGGTCGCTCTCCGGTATGGATCCTCATATGTGATTTCAAATGGCCTGCATGAGAAAAACCTTTATCACATATTGAGCATCTGTGAGGACGCTCTCCTGTATGGACCCTCATGTGTAATTTCAAACTGCATTTTACAGAGAAACCTTTATCACATATCGAGCATTTGTAAGGTTGTTCGCCTGTATGGATCCTCATGTGTAATTTCAAATTGCATTTTACAGAGAAACCTTTATCACATATCGAGCATTTGTAAGGTTGTTCTCCTGTATGGCCCCTCATGTGTAATTTCAATTTGGCTTTTACAGAGAAACCTTTATCACAAATCGAGCATCTGTGGGGTCGCTCTCCTGTATGGATCTTTATATGTTTATTCAAATTGCTTTTTGTCAAAAAACCTTCATCACAGACAGAGCACTTGTGGGGGTGTTTTCCAGTGTGGATTCTCATGTGTATTTTGATGTTACTTGTTGAAGCAAAATCCATTCTGCACACATTACACTTAACGTATTCGCCTTTCCAGAGACTTTTTGTGTTTCTTTAATTGAATATTAATCTTGGTATTGTGAGGCCCAGACATGCACTTGTATTTTATAGGAAGGGAGTCTTCATGTCGTGATGACATTTGACATTTTGAATCTTCTGTGACAGACGAATCCTTGTTGTGTTGTCTGCCTTCCACATGTACAGCATGGACATCACCTGTGTACAAATAAGCATCAGACTTTTGCAAGGAAATGGGATTGAGAACCATCTTGAGAGTTCATAGAACATGTTACATCATGGAATGTATACTTCAATTTAAATATAAACATCGGGGCAATACCCCTGGCAGCTCATTTGGTAGAATAAAGCAGTATACTACACTGACTAAAGGTATTTTAAACCATATCATGGCATTTTTAACCAATTTCCATGGATGCTTAAAGACAGGGCAGCATGTACAATCATAGTCACATAATCATACGACTTTAAACAAACAAAACAAAAAACTTTTGGCGGGGCAATCCCCCCGGCCCCCCCATAGATTATCTTTGATACCGATTTTTAAAAATGCCGTGAACAAACTTTGGTACAGCACTGGTGGTAAAGGTTGTTGTAATGTTTCCTTGAAATAGTGTGTGTAGTTTCAGTGAGGAAAACATCTATTTTGAGGTGTAAAACCTGAACCCACTTTGATCCCTGGTGGACCCCTTCAACACCGACTTTTCTTTTTTTAATGCCATGAACAAACTTTAGTTACAACATAACAAATATCATTTGTGCCAAGTTTGGTCACAATCCCATCAGAGGTTTCAGAGAAGAGGTTGCAAGTGTTTACGGAGTGACAGACGGATGGACGGACTGCTGACGTGCCACTTCGTTCCAGGTGAACTAATAATGAAGTTAAAGATTATTAAAAGAAAACTTCCGGATGTTAAGCACTATTGAAGCAGTTTTCTACATCACCGTTATACACCACCCTATTTAACATGTCCAAGTCCTGCTAAACTGGAAGATAGCAGAAGTAACAAAAGGCGATTTGTGTTCAATAGTTTTCAAGTATTTAAATCAATTTACATAAAATAAAGATTGTAAAATTTATTTGACAACTTTTCTGGAATTTACTGGCGTTGCACTGTCTATTACATTTTTTATTTGTGCCTGTTGTTTGTCTCATTTATGATGTCATTATAAACAATACTTTTCCGGTTTGCAATGATTTTCAAGTTTGTTTGACTCCCAAGCAGCAGACAGAGAGAAAATATTGTTGCAGACGCGGGGTTTGGGGTGCTTAGCAAGTGGGACTTCTCGGACTCTCCCCGACCTCTGGACCCGCAGGTCGCCGTGCCGTGGATAGGTTTGCGGCCTGAAGAGATGTTAAGCAACTACTGACACCGATTGAGACCATCAAACCTGGTAACACAATTGATTTCGGCATGGCGATCCTTCCATGGCCTGAACAGGTAGGCAGCTTCTCCTCGGGTGCCCAACACATTCAAAGAGCAGCAATTGCTCTGGGTTCCAGCTTTAAAGCCACTTCCTCACAAAATATTCTCCACTTTGTAAGCTCCTTCTGTGGAAAAGTTCGGCAGCACATACGAAAGCTGCCATTTAATTTAAATATTCGCACTGACATTCGGCGGATTTCCTCCGGGGAACCCGGGCGTGTTCTCGACATCCAAAGCTCATGCTGTGGAACGTCCACAGACGTCACACACATACGAGCAGCCCCGTAGCCTTCACCACGCCCACTCTTGCAACGTGGTACATCCGGTACATCCCCAAATTGCCTCGCGGACCAACAAACACAACTTGCACACATCGGCCATCTCACAATTTCTCGCACATCATTTATTCACACGATACACTCCACAGTCAATCTTACTCCATTCACACACATGGGTCACTCCATGATAGTTTACACATTACTTTACATATGAGCCTTTCCGCGGAGATCCCGCAGCTGAATTTGCCATTTGTGCCAGGTGCACCATTTATGCCACGCACACTCACCCACACACCATTTCTTGGAATTTTTTTTTCAATCATCTGCATTCGAGCGTTTTGCCGGGAATGGACCGTTAACATACAGTGACAGCAGCACCTTGAAATGTGACCTCCCTTGGACAGGTACGGATTACAAACCTGTTATTTTTAATCTCCCACAAAGAGGACCAGAACATACTCACATGTAAAATATTTCCCGCTCGGTAACCTCACCCCTCCCCTCAGTCAAGCTAATGGTTACCCCCATCTGAATCGGTGCATGACCTGTGCTCTCAATCGTTTACACTCCACTCTGCATGCTTGCTGCACACACTCTGTTATACTCAGGCTCGACACTCCACGGAACCCCGGTTCGGTATTCCACGGAACCCCGGTTCGGTATTCCACCCAAGCTCGGCACACACCCTTCCACACCATGAATTCACCCCAGTTCACACAGCCTCACCTCGTCGTGGTCCACTTTGATCGCTCATATGCTCTCCACCTGCACCTGCCATGTGTTATCCCGATCTTTCCAAATTGTTTCTACACATTCTATGATCTCCTCTTTAACATTATTTGCCCTTTCACTTGTCTGTAATCATTTTTCTTTGCTTTTATCCATTTCATTTCTAACTCTATGACTTGGCTGTTACGCGAACCTCGATCTTGTATGCCAAAAAAATAAAAATAAACTCACCTGGAATGAAGTTCACGGGAGGTTATGCGATGGCACGTCGTCCATCCATAAACACTTGCAACTTCTTCTTCGAAATCACTAATGGGATTGCGAGCAAATTTGGCACAAATGATATTTGTTGTGTTGACAAAAAGTTTGTTCACGGCATTAAAACAATCGGGGTCTACGGGGGTCTTCCAAAGGTCAAAGTGGATCCAAGGTTGACCCCCCAAAATAGGAATTAGCTTTCTCCTCTGAAACTACACACACAATTTCGATGAAACTTCACCACAACCTTCATCACCCGTGATATACCAATATTTGTTAAAGGTATTAAAAAAAATTGTGGTCTGAGGAGGTATGTTGGATTTAGGGTTGGAGGGGGGTGGGTTGCCCCCCAAAATAGGTATTTTTCATTTGTTTAAAGTCTTATGATTATGTTATCATGATTCTACCTGCTGCCCTGTCTTCCAGCAACCATTGAAATTGGTTTACACTGTTTATTCTACCAGGTGAGTGCCAGGGGTATTTCCCCCTATGTTTAAAATTCATTTATCTTTATTATTTCCCACTATGATTTTTATTATTTCCCACGAACCCAGAACCCTTTAGTTCTACTTCTAAGATTATTTTTGTGTCTCCCATTATTTCTTTCATCTCCGTCGTTCATCCCATTTCTTCTATCTTCTGTGTTAGGTCATCATGTCCCATTTTACATTCTTTCTTACTTTTCCTTCTGCACTGCCCTGAGATCCTGTATTTCTTCTTATTTGCTCATTCAGTTCTTTGTGCCCCTCCGCAAGTCCTTTTTTCCTGTTTAAGTCCATTCACCTCTTCTTTTATTCCATTTATCTCCTCCATAATTATAGCCTCACCTGCCCCATCTCGTTCCAGACACCATCCACATGCTCATTCACCTCTCCCCATACAGCCTCAATCATTGCGGCTATCTCATTGCCCCAAGCCTTCATATCAGCCTTTACCTCTGCCTGCCCCACATTCATGTCATGCCTTATGCCATCGTTTTTACCTCGTCTTTTTGATACCTTATATACCTTGTACCTTGTCCCTCCTCAATTTTCATAATCATCTGTGCCATTAGTTGACTCATAAACAACATCACCTGGACGCTGCCCGACTGCAATGGCAACGGCAACCCACTATTCCGTGCCATTAGTGCTGCCTTTTCCAGGGGCTGGTGAGGAAGGGGAGGTTAGAGGAGGGAGGAGAGGTTTGGGTCCTCAATTGCCATCGGCACTTCCACTGCTGCCACTCCTGGTCCTTCTCTGACAATGTAACTTTCGTATACAGCTTTCTGGGTCATTGGCTCCTCCATATCCTCCTCAGGTAGGCCCACCAGGTCCTGCTCATGTTGGCTTGACAAAGCTGTATAATTATTTTAAGCTCAATTTTAAGCTCAATACCCGACACTGCTTACAATTTTTGCAGTGCTGCTGATACCGCCCCAGATTCGATTCTCAGTCCTGATGTCAATTGTTCTGGATGTAGGGTTCTCGCTCTTTTACAAAAATGTTTCCTTTTGGTGCCAAACGGTTTGGCGGTGCCAATTGGGGTTCGTACTCTCAAAGCACATCCATATTGATTTTTATGACATATCGCCTGCTACAAAGCCTTTAAGGCCACTCGAGGTGGGGCCTACACAAAGGCAAGTGTAGATATTAGACATTAGACAGAAAGGAGGAGTCTATTGACATTCCTCTTGAATTGAGGTAGGTTGAGATAGAGGGGAAAGCAGGATGCAGGTAAGCTGTTGCAGAGTAATGCCTTGTGGGGAAAAATAAATAAAAGAATACCATATAGTCTTACTCCGAGGGACAGATATAGTGTATGGATGGGAAGAAACTTCAAGATGTGTTGGGCGGCTGAAAGAATGCTCAGGTGGAACAACCTGATAGACCCTCAGAGCACATTCCATGGAAATATCTGCAGCAACAAAGCGGCAGATTGGGAGAGGTTCCGGGGATGATGCCAATTCCTGTCCCACCAGAATGGCAGCACAGTGCTGGATTCTGTCAAGAAGAGAAAGGCGACAGGCCGGTGCACCAGACCAAATATGGCAATGATACTCCATGACAGGACATTCAGTGGCCTTGCATAGATGGAGCACAGCAGCTTGAGAAAGGTATCGACGAGCACGAAACAAGCTGCCAAGGTGCTGTGATGTGCTCTACCAATGTGCTCTGTGCTTTTAGCTCTACCAGCGATGTACTTTTCCCAGCTGAGGTTTGAGTTGATATCCAATCCAAGCAGACGGATAACAGGGAGCTCCAGCAAAGGTGAAGAATCCATAGACAGGGTCGGAAAACAAAGTGATCTTGAACTAGAAACAGATAACAAGTGAGTCATTTTTGGTTGAGAGCAACAAGCCAGTCTTTTCCCCAGTTCAACACACTCTCCAAGTCCTGATTGAGAGTGGTACTCACATGGTCAATGGGTAGGGGCGGCGAGATGGGGTCTCAGGGAGTGGCACTGCCTCAGAGCCCGAGCTTCTCCTGTAATTTTTTTTAAACAGTACAGAGAAACCCCTTGTAGAGTTTAGCCCCCCACCCCTCCTTCCCATGACCCTTCTCCCCAAGCCCTCTCCATCCCACAGATCTCCCGTTGTCCCTGTTCTCTACTGTTGTACTTGTGTGCTTCCCTCTCTCTCCCATCTTGTCTCCCACTCCATTGCTCATATGCCTTTTGTGGCAGTTTGCTTTTATTTGATTAATGTTAGCTCTTACACGAGCCTCGATCTTGTACATAAAAAAAAGATGAAGTATATGAAACTTATCGGTGAGAGAGTTATCGTGGGAATTCCAATTGAAACCTGTTCCTTGTCCTCTTAATTGATAAAATGCATTATAATGACAACAAACTCAGAAGTACAGTCACGTGAAAAAGTAAGTACACCCCATGTAAAGTTTTGACTTTTTCAACATATTTCAACATACAGCTATTTGATCTTCATTTCAACAACATTGATAGATAAAGGTGATATAATATAACAAATACCATGAAACATTTACATTTTGTAGTCCATTGTATAATTTAAATAAACATAAATGCAAACTTCACATGTGGAAAAAGTAAGTACACCCCTACATTTATCACTACTTCAAATACCTAAAATTAGAATCAGGTGCACCAGCTCAGGTGCAAATGATGAGAACATCGTGAGAGAGGATCTTGGAGGAACCTGTCTTATTTAAACCTCAGACATTTAGTTTGGTTTGCTCTTCATTGTTGAAGTGTGCAGCGTCACCATGCCTAGATCAAAAGAGCTCTCTGAGGCCTTCAGAAAGACGAGTCTGGGAAGGGATTTAAAAAGATCTCCAACAATTTGAAATCAATCATTCGACTGTCTGGAAGATCATCTGCAAGTGGAGAAGATTCCAAACAACTGCCAACTTGTTCAGGCCAGGCCACCCCAGCAAGTTCAGGCCAGGCCGCCCCAGCAAGTTCAGCCCGAGAGCAGACCTCAAGATGCTGAAAGAAGTCTCTAAGAACCCCAGAATGTCATCACGGGACCTACAGGTAGCTCTTGCCACTGTTGATGTCAAAGTGCACGAGTCTACCATTAGAAAGAAGCTGCACAAATTTGATCTACATGGGAGGTGTGCCAGGAGGAAACCTTTGCTGTCCAGAAAGAACATCAGAGCAAGACTAAAGTTTGCCATTGAACACCTAGGCAAAGACCAGCACTTCTGCAACAATGTGCTCTGGACAGATGAGTCAAAGGTTTATGGCTTTTTGGCCACAGTACCAGAAAACATGTTTGGCGAAAACCAAAGACAGCATTTGACCACAAGAACCTGATACCAACTGTAAAGCATGGTGGTGGAAATATTATGGTTTGGGGCAGCTTTGCTGCATCAGGGCCTGGGCAGCTCATCATCATATAATCCACTATGAATTCTTCATTGTACCAGAGGGTGCTTGAGGATAATGTGAGGCCATCCGTCGGAAAGTTGAATCTCAACCGAAGGTGGATCTTGCAACATGACAATGACCCTAAACATACCAGTAAATCCACCAAGGAATGGCTGAAAAGAAAGAAATGGAGGGTTCTGGAATGGCCAAGTCAAAGGCCGGATCTAAATCCCATCGAGATGTTGTGGGGGGATTTGAATCGAGCTGTGCATGCAAGAAACCCGTCAAACATCGCACAGTTGAAACAATTCTACATGGAGGAGTGGGCAAAAATTTCTCCCAGTCGATGTCAGAGACTGGTAGACAGTTAAAAGAAATGCCTACTTGAGGTTGTTTCTGCCAAAGGGGGCAATACCATCTATTTGAGCCAAGGGAGTACTTACTTTTTCCACACACGAAATTTGCATTTATGTTTATTTAAATTATACAATGGACTACAAAATGTAAATGTTTCATGATATTTGTTATATTATATCATCTTTATCTATCAATATTGTTGAAATGAAGATCAAATAGCTGTATATGTTGAAATATGTTGAAAATGTCACAACTTTACATGGGGTGTACTTACTTTTCCACGTGACTGTATTTATTTTATTTGATGAATCTTAACAATACTACGCTATCGTTTATAAGAATGTTGTAGGAAAAGGATTAATTATATTATTAAGGATGCATGTACATATATACTGTTTGTATTACATGTAAAGGAATTTAAGAGTATAACTCAGACTCCAGTTGACTCCAGAGTGCCTTTGTGATGGAAAGATATACATCCATTTGCAGTTCTGTGTAAATACTAATTGGGGATAAGGTTTGTGAAAGCTTTTTTGTGCAAAGACAATTATCTTCTGGTTCAAGTGACCACTGAAAAGACAATGGTTTAATCAGGGATCCCTCATCCCCCAATCTACCCCCTCTAGTCAGGTGGCTTAGCAACAATTTTTAGGTTTAATGTTACCAGCCGGACAAAAGTCCCAAATTTGGTATGGAGCTTCGTTTGGACCTATCAATTGATTTTAGCCTAGGACCCATCCTGACCGTTTCAGATTTTCCAATATGGCGGCCAAAATTCAAAATGCCACCAGCAAAACTGAAATATCATATATCTCTGGTTGTAGAAGTCACAGATAGACAAATGAGGTATCAAATCAGGGTTTTTTGAGGTCAGTGAAACCGATTCAGGGAAAGGTACATTTCATATGTCACTTATTTTCAAGATGGCGTCCAAAATCCAATATGGCCGCCAAGGAAAATCATACTATAATGCAAGGACTTCAAAAGTTTGTTCGCCTAAGGCTCAGGCATCGAAGGATGGATTAACTTGACACTTTGCACACCTATAGATATCGTTTTTGACCGTGTCAATGTGGGCCGTTTTTTTCGATTTCTATCCTAATTCGGGGGGTACGGGGAAAGTAACGTTACTTTGCGGGGGTTTGGTGACCCGGATACGCGTCACACCCTCAGGTCATATGGTTTATTTACAAACACCATGCTTTGATGACGCATGACGGGTACTATCCGTCGTAGACGGGTACTATTGCTAGTTAAAATGATGATATGAGAGTATTAACAGAAATTATCTATTTGTGTCTTTTCAGATAAATCAACATGGAGCTACCTGTAGACTTTAGTTGCTGCATTATCTGCCAACAAGAAACAGATGAACAGTTAAAATGTCCACTTCTCAGTCCAGGACCAAACGCTGATAATAAGACATCTGCCTACCAGTCATTCTTGAGTAATGTCGAACATTTCTGCGAGATTGATCAGCTCCCAACTGAACTGAAGTTTGGGAGTGATCAAAGTGTTGACGAACTTGTGAACAATTCTGCATTGTGGCATAAATCGTGTCATTTAAAATTCAACAATGAGAAACTGGCAAGAGCAAGAAAGCGAAAGAAATCCAATCCCGATGGTAGACAACAAATTAAGCGCCGGACAATAACCATGATTAGACAATGTTTGTTTTGCGAGAAAGGCGCAGATGAAGGTGACCTCCATCTGGTTTCAACATATGATATGGATGCCAGTCTAAGAGCAATGATCAACGAACTGCAAGATACCCAACTACTTGCGAGGATTGTTGGTGGAGATCTCATAGCTATGGATGCGAAGTATCATCTAAAATGTTTGACTAACCTTAGAAATCGGTATCGCAGTCACATGAGACAGTTACACCATTGAACAGTAAACATTGATGACGTAATGAATGAGTCTAGAGCATTTGTTGAACTCACCAGTTACATTGAAATGTCTGTTAATGCCGGGACTTTCATCTTCAAATTATCCGAGTTACACTCACTGTACGTGAATCGGCTTGAGGCGTTGGGCATCAAAAAGACTATCAACAAAACCAGATTGAAGGAACAGTTACTTGAACGATTTTCTGATGCACAAGTGCAACATGATGGGTGGGGAATCGTTCTAATATTCAAAGAGGGAATGAAAGACATGACAAAAGATGCTATGAAAAAGCGTGACTTTTCAGAAGATGCCCTGATTCTGGCATGCGCGGCAAACATCGTTAGAAAAGATATCTTCCATCATAAACCATATAAATATATGGTTCAAATCTATCTTCCATCATGAAGGATTCAAATTCACTGGCCAGTTTCCACCAGGTTGTCAGGAGAACTCATTACCCTCAAGTCTGAAATTTCTCGTCTCCATGATTCTCAATGGTCCTAATCTGAAAGACCAAGAGAGTAATGAGTCACAAGTGTGCCTAACTATTGGGCAAAACATCATCTACAACGTCAAGAAAAGGAAACCTAATTCGCCTGTGAACGTCCAGCACACTCGACCGAGAACCTCCGCTAACAATTTATATTGGCCTCAATATACATGTGCTGACTAGGAGCAAGAAAATCATCCAACAGTTACATACAATGGGTATCAGTGTTTCCTACGACAGGGTGATGCAGCTTGAAGACTGGCTTGCCACAGCTGTATGCGAGAGGTTTGAAGATGATGGTGCAGTAGCTCCGACTATTCTTCAGAAAGGTCTCTGCACCGTAGGAGCTCTTGACAATCTCGACCATAATCCGAGCTCAACCACGTCAAAGACATCTTTCCACGGCACGGGAATAAGTCTTTTCCAATTCCCAAGTGAGAGGGAACCTGGTGTGACTAGACAGCCTGTTGCTATACCAACATCTGGGTCACAGACTCATTCACTTCCAGACAGTTATGCCTCTGTTCCTGCTGTTTCACTGAAGACCACCGATGTTGCTGTTCCACAGAATAATGTTCAACCCATCAAATCTGTTTTACCAGATGCAAGACGTGACGAGTATGGCTGGATAGAACATGGTCTTCAACTTGTCAATGATACAGAACTGAGCAAGGATAATTCGCTTACATGGTCTGCCTATCATGCCTCTAAGCAAGAGGTGACAGTAGAGCCATCAGCTGTATGTGCACTACTTCCTCTGTTTTATGAAAAGTCAGCCACACCTGCAATGATTAAACATGGCATGGATGTCCAAAGGCAAGCAACAGAGTACCTTAACCCAGGACAAATCCCAGTCACAACATTTGATCAGCTGTTGTTTACGCTCGCCAAGTACGTACAATGGAAATGGCCAGATACGTATGGAGAGAAAGTGCATGTGGTTATGATGGGAGGATTGCACATTGAGATGGCTTTATGGAACACTGTTGGAGATTTGTTACAGGGCTCCGGGTGGACAGCAGCCCTTACTGAAGCTGAGGTAGCCTCATCTGGAATTGCTGATTCATTCCTGAAAACAGCTCACCTGACCAGAACTAGACACGCTCACCAAGTTACACTTTTGACCCTTAAGAAGCTTATCGTCGAGGCATTCAACCAGGATCCCAGCGGTGCGAATGATAACGACAGTTTTAATAACTGGCATGAGAGAATGTGTAAAAACTGTCCCACGTTCAAGTTCTGGGATTTGATTACGCAATATGAGATCCTCATTCTCATATTTGTAAGAGCCCACCGGGAGAGGAACTTCACACTGTACATTAGCGTTCTGGAGAAGCTCGTACCTTTGTTTTTCGCATTAGATCATGTGAACTATGCTAGGTGGCTGTCCGTCCATATCAGAGACATGAAATCTCTGCCGAAACCAATCAGAGACGAATTTGAGACTCGCCATCACTGGGTAATCTCGAAGTCAACCCACAGATATTCTGCTATACCCGTTGATCAAGTGCACGAGCAGGAAAACAAAGTTGTGAAGGGTTCCGGTGGTACAGTAGGACTAACTGAAAATCCAGGCGCCTTCAAACGTTGGATGACCTCTGGACCAGAACTCGCCAGACTCATGAAGCAGTTCGAGAAGGAATATATTCTTGATGATGACCCGGAAAACCCTACGAATTTCGAGCACCATGAACAGGGACTCACCGCACAGAAAGCATTCCAGCAACAGGTTGATAGCCTATCTAAAGTCATACAAAAGATGGGCAATCCTTTCCTGGATGATTTTCCCGAGTTAGTAACTCTTGACAGTCGTAACTGCACGAGTGAGACCGTAGTGAATACAATCCGTACACTGGAAGACATTGGTACGAAAAAGTATCAGGACTATGTGACAACAGTCCTTGTGGATCGCACTCGCTCCATACACAATCCGATGTCAAAGAATTTGCTACCCTTATTCTCGACAAAAGTCAAAGCTAAATCCAAGGACGGCAAGAAAGTAAAAGTGCTTGAGAACAATATGGCACTCTTCGGACAGTTATACATCTCCTTGCAAAATAGGGATGGTGATATCAATGACTTCTTCGCACATGAGGTTCAGTCATATCCTCCTTCCCTGTCTGACTTTGGCAAGCTGAACCTGCCAGGTACAAAATCTCAATTGTTGCAATGCATCGAGGAGCCGAACCAGACAGAGCCACCTGCATCATTTGACTGCAAAGTCATGGACGGTGCTGTGATTGTGCACTGCTTGCCTGTAACACATGTCAGAACATTCCACGAATATGCAGACAATGTGTTCATTCCCTACCTGGAACGACAGCTAAAGACCACCAAACGACTGGACCTTGTGTGGGATACATACATACCGAACAGTTTGAAGGAGTCAACCAGGGAAAAACGAGGGAAAGGAACGCGCAGAAAGGTATCTGGTGACACCAAGCTGCCAACAAACTGGATTGACTTCCTCCGTGATCCTATCAACAAGAAAGAACTGTTTGAATTTCTTTCCTCAAAGGTGGCAGAGTTCAACTGTCCCGCAGGCAGTTCGGTATACATCACAGCTGGAGAGAATGTTATATGCATTGGAACTGAGATCGAAATGTCCATGTGCAATCAGGAGGAGGCCGACACGAGGATCGTGGTTCACGTGAAGCATGCATTGGAGAATGGTTCAAAAATTGTCCAAGTGCGCACCGTGGACACAGACGTTGTTGTTCTTACTGGCATGTTTCATGATCTTTCACATATTAACTCAGATGTAGACCTATGGGTAGCCTACGGTGTGGGAAAGAACTACACAAATTACAGTATTGATGCCATCTGTGCACGCCTCTGTGAACCTAAATCAAGGTCCCTACGCATGTTCCACGCCTTCTCAGGATGTGATACCACGTCAGCATTTCGAGGGAAGGGAAAGAAATCATTCTGGCAAGCATGGCATGTATATGATGCAATCACAAATGTTTTCGTACACCTGGCCACACATCCATTTGAGCATGTTGATTTGGAATCTGAAACATTTAAGAAGATCGAGCGACTAGTTATCATAGTGTATGACAAAACAAGCAATTTGACCAATGTAAACAGTGCACGTATGGAGCTCTTCTCCCAGAAGAGTCAAGCTGTAGACAAAATTCCACTGACTCAGAATGCACTTCTGCAGCACACAAAGAGGGCAGTGCACCAGGCTGGCATCTGGGTTACCAGCATGTTAGCACAACAAAAACTTCCAAGTCCAGCTGGATATGCTTGGAAAGAAGTCGCCGAATCTTGGGAACCTGTCTGGACAACAATTCCCGAAGCTTCTCGTGCTTGCAGAGAATTTATCAAATGCGGCTGCAAAAGAGATTGTACAGTGTGCAAATGTAGCAAGGCTAATCTCCCTTGTACATCTCTTTGCCGGTGTAAATGTTCTACCAGATCATAAGGTCAGTCACAGCAAAAATACTGGTCTGATGCCACATTTGAACGAATATCATATCATTATTTTAATTTTTTTTGGCGGCCATGTTGGATTTTGGACGCCATCTTGAAAATAAGTGACATATGCAATGTGCCTTTCCCTGAATCAGTTTCACTGACCTAAAAAACCCCTGATTTGATACCTCATTTGTCTATCTGTGACTTCCACAGCCAGAGATATATGATATTTCAGTTTTGCTGGCAGCATTTAGAATTTTGGCCGCCATCTTGGAAAATCTGAAACGGTCAGGATGGGTCCTAGGCTAAAATCAATTGATAGGTCCAAACGAAGCTCCATACCAAATTTGTGACTTTAGTCCGTCTGGTAACATTAAAGTTGCTAAGCCACCGTACTACTCCCCACTCTCTAATAATAATAATAATAATACATTTATTTTGTATAGCGCTTTTCAAGAAACCCAAAGACGCTTTAACATGGTACATAAAACAAAGACAAAAGAGACAAAAATACATAATTAAAAAACCAAACAGAAAGGAAGGAGAAGGAGAAGAGACGATCAGGGGTTGAATGTGGTGTTGAACAGGTGGGTCTTGAGTGATGATTTGAATGTGGTGAGTGAGGAGGAGTCTCTGATGGTTTGTGGTAGTGAGTTCCAGAGTGTGGGAGCAGCGATGGAGAAGGCTCTGTCCCCCCAGGATCTGAGTTTGGTCCGGATGGGGGGGGGGGGGGGGGACAGGAGTTTAGCAGCAGCAGAGCGGAGGGTGCGTGTGGTAGTGTGTCTGGGGAGGAGGTCAGTCAGGTAGGATGGGGCCAGGTTATGAAGGGCTTTGCAGGTCAGAAGGAGGATTTTGTACTGGATTCTCTGGGAGATGGGGAGCCAGTGGAGCTTGTGAAGGACGGGGGTGATGTGGTCCCGGGCCCGGGCGTGGGTGAGTAGACGGGCAGCAGATTTCTGAATGTATTGAAGTTTATTGATGATATTTGAGGGTGAACCATAGAGGAGGCTGTTGCAGTAGTCCAGACGGGAAGTGATGAAGGCGTGGATGAGGGTTTCTGCAGCTGTGGAGGAGAGGGATGGACGGAGACAGGCGATGTTTTTCAGATGAAAGAAGGCTGTCTTGGTGATCTGTTTAGTGTGTTTGTCGAAGGAGAGGGTTTGGTCAAAGATGATGCCAAGATTCCGGATGTGAGGGGAGGTGGATACTGGGATACCGTCGATGTTGAGGGTGAAGTTGTGGGTGGATTTGGTGAGCGTTTTTGGTCCAATAATGATTATTTCGAATTTATCACAGTTTAGTTTGAGGAAGTTGATTTGAAGCCAGGGTTTTATTTCAGTGATGCAGTTTGTCAGGATAGAGTGGGTGACAGTGGAAATTGACTTGGCAGAAATGAAAAGCTGGATGTCATTGGCAAAGCAGTGGAATTGGAGACCATGATGACGGATTAAGTGACCAAGGGGGAACAGGTACAGGATGAAGAGAAGGGGACCGAGAACTGAAACTTGGGGGACACCTTGGGGGAGGGGAGCGGTGGGGGATTTGCAGTTATTGGTGGAGATGAACTGGTGCCTGTCAGAGAGGTATGATTTGATCCAAGAAAGGGCAGTGCCAGTGATGTTAAAGGTGGTTTCAAGTCGGGTAAGGAGGAAAATGTGATTGATGGTGTCAAAGGCAGTGCTGAGGTCGAGAAGGATGAGAATGTTGAGGTTACCGGCATCGGAGGAGAGAAGAAGATCGTTGGTGATTTTGAGGAGTGCAGTTTCCATACTGTGGTTGAGGCGGAATCCGGATTGGAATGTTTCATACAGGTTATTGGCAGAGAGGTGATGTTTGAGTTGAGTGGCTACAGTGCGTTCCAAAACTTTTGACAGAAAGGGTAGGTTGGAGATGGGTCTGAAGTTATTTGGGGTGTCAGGGTTGAGTCCAGGTTTTTTCAGAATGGGAGTGACAGCAGCGATTTTGAGGGATGGTGGGACGATGCCATTAGACAGGGAGGAGGTTATCGTTGCAGTGATAAGTGGAGAGAGAGCAGGAAGGCAAGCCTTTAAAAAGCTGGAGGGGATGGGGTCCAGAGTGCAGGTGGCAGTTTTCATTCCTGTGAGGAGTTCAGAGAGGTCAGTATTGGAGACTGGGGAAAACTGAGATAGGGGTTGGCAGGATAAGGCGAGGCAGATGGTTAGAGGGGGGACAGGTGCGGTGGTGGTTAAGCTGCTGTAGATGTTGTCTATCTTGCTTTGGAAGAATGAAAGGAAAGAAATGCAGTTGTCGACTGTGAATGACTGGGTGGTGGTATCCAGGGGGCTGAGGAGTTTGTTTATTGTGGAGAAGAGTGCCTTTGGGTTTCCGGAGCCAGAGTGGATTATTTGAGAGTAGTAGGTGGAGTGGGCGTGGGAAAGGGCATCTTTGTAATGCTGCAGGTGGTCTTTGTCGGCTTGGTAGTGGATTGTGAGACCTGTTTTATTACGGAGTCTTTCAAGTTGGCGGGCACGGGTTTTCATCAGGCGGAGTTCAGGGGTAAACCAGGGAGCAGAATGGGTGAAGGAAACTGTTTTGGTTTTTATAGGCGCAAGCTGGTCAAGTCAGGAGGAGAGAGTGTGGTTGTAGTAGTCAGTGAGGTCAGAGGGGCTGTGCAAATCAACGAAGGGAGAGGTGGACATTTTTTCAGAAAGGGAAGATGAGAATGAGGTAGGTGAAAGAGTTTAGCTTATGGAAGTTGATGATGCATTTTTGCCTTGGTGCTGGGTTGGGAATGTTGATGGTCATAGTGATGGCTAAGTGATCGCAGAGAGTGAGGTCAGAGCCAGAGAGATGGTGTAGATCTAGTCCAATAGAACAGACAAGGTCCAGAATGTGACCACGGTTATGGGTGGGAAAGTTGACATGTTGAGTGAGGTTAAAGCAATTAAGAATATCAATGAAGTCAGCAGTTATTGTGGAATCAGTGGAGTCCATGTGGATATTGAAATCACTGAGGAGGAGGGTTGAGGGGGAGAAGGAACAGAGCTGGGTCAGAAAGTAAGAGAAGTCAGACAGGAATGATGGGTGTGGTTTGGGAGGGCGGTAGACAACTGCCATGACTGACTGTGTGTGACTGTGTGTGACCAGAAAGTTTAAAAGCCAGGTGTTCAAACGATGGAGCAGATGAGATGGAGATGGGGCTGGTCTTGATGTTCTGTTGGTGTATTACAGCAATTCCACCAGCTTGGCCCTCCGAGCGTGGTTTGTTGATGTATGAGTAACCATTGGGTGTAGTGAGGTTTAGTGAGACGTAGTCCAGAGGTTGTTGTTAGGTTTCAGTCAGACAGAGAAAGTCCAGTTTATTGTCCAGAATGAAGTCGTTTAGGATGTGGCTTTTATTGTTGAGGGACCGGGTATTGAACAGAGTAAGCTTCATATTGCTTTGTATGGTATGGATGGACTCGGGTGATTTTGCCAGGGCTTGCAGACAGGGGGCGCGTTCGTGTATGTTGTTGTGATGACATAGTCGATGGGTGAGAGTGCACTCAGCTGACCAGAGTGAGGATGGAGTGACCTGCCTGGGAATAAACAAACTTGCGACCGGAGCCTCTATGGATGTATCTGGGACGTCATAGGAGTCCGTGGTTTTTGATGACAGATGCATGGCGGAGTGGAGTGGTTGTTGAGTTGAAGAAGCCTAGCGGCGGAGTACCTCAGAGCCATGCCAGGCAGGAGAGAAGGGGCACAGAGCCCGGAGAGGTCCTCTCACAGATCACAGATCACAGACAGGTCCGGAGAGGTCCAACGTCTTCTCACAGACCGGAAGTCAACGTCCAAGATGCGTCCTTAATTGCGTCTCTAATCAGTAATTCCTTGATCCCCAATCTACCCCTCTCTAATCCCTTATCAGAATCCCTCGTCCCACGATCTCCTCCCTCCTACCCCCTCCCACTGTGAGGACAATCAAATCTTCTCCAATTGTCTTTCAATTGCTATAAATGAAGCCAAAACAATGCGATTGAGGAAGAATACTCGTGTTAACCGGGGTCCTTATGCTGTGTGAGTTGGTTACATGTATTTCTGTTGAAACAGAATGAGTATTTTTCCCAGTGTTAATAAATTTTACAAGTATTCAATGAGTGTACATGACTTGGTTTATGTACACAAATTGTTCAACGACACCCTCATCGGCTCACCCTCATCGGCTCATCCTCATCGTTGCATTTAAACGCAGAACAGAAGCTGATTTTGCTTTTTCTTGCCGGAAACAAAACAACATTTGCCGCTGTTAATGGTACAGTTTTAAACTTTACAGAAAATGGTTATTAACCAGAAATGTGTTACAAAGAAATGGGTTTGTATCCTCTTTGTCCAAAAATTATTAACCATCTTCTCACATATGTTTTTGCCATTTGCCAATCTTAGGGAGCAATAGTGTTCAACAGTCGAGGGTGCGAATTGACTCGATCCGTCCAAACATCCCGCTATCTCCTATATTTTGATCAAACGGCGAAATAAAAGTGACCACTTTTTTATTTTTAAAGTTTTTTTTGTTTTTCATAAAAGAAAGTTCCTTAAAAAGTTATAAAAGAGAAAGGGTGGGGGTGGGAGCCGCGAGGTTATCGGCTCGGGTCCCATGCTGGCTCTCCACACCACTGGTCATGGGTAGGAGGAGACAAGGTTCCTGGGTAGGTAGTATATAGTGTTGAGTCATCTGCAAAACTGCTTCATTGAGAAAGAATACAATCAGGCAGATCATTGATATAAAACATTAACAATATTGGGACCCAACACAGACAGACCCCTGAAGACTCACATCCGTCTTATGGACAGGGGATTACTGTCCCTCATGTACCACAGATATTAGACGATTTGCAAGGAAGTCAGTGAGTGTATCAAGCAATTTTCCAGAAATACCATACGATTTTAGCCATTTGAGATGTCGAGAGCAACAACCCTGGCTTCTTCACGATGATCCAAAGTCCCATTCACATGTTCAGTGATTTGGGACAGAAAATCACCAGCAGACCATGACCGTCTAAAGCCATACTGAACATCAGTTTGGAGGTTGTGGGTTTCCAGATGAGTCATGAGTTGTTGTTTTATCAAGGATTCAAACACTTTGCTGATAATGGGTAGAAGGCTAACAGGCCGATAGTTAGAAGGACCTGATTACTTATTGGAGTGTGGAATTATATATTGTTGCGGATTTGAGAATCCTGTGTTTTTTTGTTGTTGTAAATATCACCCTCCGTAGTGTAAAGGTCAAAGGTCGTCCTCCTAGTTAATCCATATACATGCACGTAGCAAATCATATATCCTTCTAAATAGTTATTTCCTTATTGTGTGTATTAGTTTAAGGCTGTGTCTTCCATTAATTGACACTGCATTGCACCGAATTCAAATAAGGTAGATTCCCTTTCATTCCTAAAGCCCCCATTCCCAAAGCCTCGATTGCCAACTGCATTCGCCCTCCATTAAACACGCGGTTGGTTCGGAGAAGAAAGGCGTGGCCCCCACCTCATCATGAAGGGTGGAGCCCCGAACGACCAACCAAGGCTCAGGGGTATGGCTTGAGAGGGTGTGGCCTATATAACCCGCGGCGGGACGCCCCCACGAGAGAAGAGTCCTTGGAGAGCACGCGACGCACCCCACCTGAGACGAGTAGAGACCAGAAGAAGAGATGAGTGGAGGAAGGAGGTGATTGAGGGAAAGAGAAGCACGCATGAGCTTTGAAACCACCGCAGTTGTGACCACCGCAGCTTTGAGCTTTTGTGAAGCAATGCCGCCGGGCGAACACGATTGAGGAAGGGTGGCGGCTGCTCACTCCCGGCCCGGCTGTCCTCCCGTGTCCAGCCGAACCTTCCTCCCCTTCAAATCATCCGTGCCTGGCCTCATCCATCCATTCGTGTACGTGAGTTTGTTTTGTGTGTCTTGTCCTGGAGTTAAGTAAGACTGCATAGTATAAGCTCGTAATTGCACTGTGTCTTCTGGTCCTTCCATTCTTTCTGTCTTTATTTTATTATCCTTCCTTCTCCTTGGTTCTTTTGATTGTGTAAATAATAGTTAGTAATAAATCATATTTGTTCTTCCTACTTTTGCCTTCTTGTTCTTCTTCTTCTTCTTCACATCCGTTCGTCTTTGAGGTTTCCACATTGAGCACCTGTGGCACGGTTTGGCCAACGTTTCAGGATCGGGTTTAGTCTCTGCTAATGGTTCGTGCCGCGGTTGCTAAACCGCTCGGCAATTAACATCTGTCCGCGGTCGCGAACGAGGTTGCGCACCTGCCTCTCCGGGGGGAGCTTGGGCAACTTCAGGACTCGCGTCAGTCAGTCATACACAAGGGGATTAATCCTCCCTTCTTTAGGGGAGAAAGGCCGACGTAGAGATCCATAACAATTGGTGTTAGGAGTGAGATTCGGACCCGAAGCGCGCTTAGTGCGCTCAAATTACGAGTGGCCCACAATTTTATTTAACATCCTAAATTCAAAATCGTGCCATGGATGGTCAAGGCGATCGGATGCTGGTGGGTGAGTCATAAGAGGGGTTAGAATCAACCCAGGACCCCAGGGAAATGTATATGGGGGAGAGGGAGGAGGAGAGAAATAAGGATGTGGTTGAGGGGGTATCAGGTACACGAGATGGCGCCCTTGCGCACGTGGTTGCAGAGGCACAAAATAGGCGGCACTGCGGCAGCCGAGTCCGCGGCACTGGTGAAATTGGACCTCTTCATGGCACAGATGGTGGGGTATATGGAAAAAATGGCTGAAAAATCCAGCAGAGAAATGGAACGAATGGAAGACAGAAGGAGGGCTGATAGTGAGCAATTGGGGGCAATGAGGGACGAAGCAAGGGGTACCAGTGAACAGTTGGGCAATCAAATCGGGGGATTAAAAACGGACATGGGAAATCAAATCGGGGGGGGGGGGGGGGGGGACTACAAGCTAAATCTGGGGGTTTAGACAACAAATTTGAGGGTTTAGACAATAAATTTGAGGGGCTAGACAATAAATTTGAGGGGATAGACAACAGGTTGTAAGGGCTAGCAGGTAAATTGGGGGGCCAACTGAATGATGTGGGTAACCAAATCGGGGTAAATGAAAGAGGGTTGGAAAAAAAGAATGGCTGCCCAGGAGACCCAGATGGAAGGGGTGAAGAATGGGTTAGGGGGGTTAGAGAACACCATGGAAGGCAAATTGAGAGAAATAGGGGAGCAATCCGCCCGGGAAATTAAACAAATGGGAGATCAAATAGGGGAGGTGAAAATCGGGTTGGAAACTAAATTGGATGCCCAGAGGAATGATTTGGAGCAGATGAGGGTTGCATCTACCAACGAGATGGGAGAAATGGGGGAAGAGATCAGACGAGGTGTGGGCGAGGAGGTCGCGGGGGTACGCGAGGAGGTAAAGCGAGGTGAGGAGCGTATGGAGAAAGAGGTGAGAAATGGGCCGGCAAAGTTACAAGGTGGCATAGAGGAGTTGACGCAGGGGGTGGGGCAGCTGACAGTGGGACAAAGGGAGTTGAAGGAACAGGTGAAAAATAATACGGCTGTGATCGAGGGGTTGAAGGCGACCCAGAAGGAAATAAAGAGGGACGTAGCCGTCATAAAGAAGGAGTGTCAGACGGTACATGAGGGACTGGCAGAGAGGTTGGACGAGGTGACAGAGACAATGGAGATGAAAGAACGGGAGGTGAGGACGCACATAGAGACGATCAAGGTGGCCGTAGAGGACGAAATTGAGGGGGCGCACCGGGAAATGAAAGAGGTGAAGCAAAAATTAGAGGATGTGGAAGAGGAGGTGAGTGAAATTAAGAAGAGACAGAGGGAAACTCAGAGGGAGATAAAGGAGGAGGTGATGGAATATGTACAAGGTCTGTGCTCAAATCGTGATGATGTGCTCACTAACCAAATAAAGAGTTTGCAGGTGGCGGAAGAGGAGCGAAGATGAGGTGCCAAGGTGAGTGGCGATATACTCGGAAATGTATATGGTGTGAGGGGAGATTCAGTCGGCTTGGGTGTCGTTGTAGACCCGGGTGTTCGTGAGGGACCAATGGTGAGGTGTATGACTGGTCCGGAGTGTATGGATAGAGGAGGTGTGCAAGGAGGTCTGACTATGGGGAGTGAGAGGGGTATTGGTGAGCAAGGGTGTGCGGGTATGGATTGGGTAGCGGGTTGCGGAAGGGCGACCTAGGCATCGACACCAAGAGGGGTAGTGTTTGGAGGGACGGGGGATGCACGGGAGCCCCCCGGGAATAGTGTACTGTGGGGGCCCGAACGGTTTGGTCCGGCGCTGATCCCACAAGGAGTGACGCACGAGGGTCCGGCCTTCGGGCGCCCACAAGGTCCCACTCGCGCCGTATGACGGCAAGAGTGATCTGAGGGCGTACCTAGCGCCGTATGACGGCAAGAGTGATCTGAGGGCGTACCTAGCGCAGTTTGAATACGTGTACAGAGGCAACGGTTGGAATCCGGACTAAGGTGGAGTACACCTTGTGGGGGCACCGCACGGTGCGGCGGCGGAGGTGCTGACAGCTTTACCACCGGGTGCTCTCACCCTGCCAGCTCTCCGCGCGGCCTTAATTAACAGATTCGGAATTGAACAGCAAAGTGAGCTTGTTAAAGCTCAGCTTGCTCAGCGCAAACGCAAGCCCCAGGAGACCATCAGGGAACTTGCCCATGACATTCGCCACACAGTAGGGATTGCACACGCGGGCATGGCAGCGAGTTCCCAGGAAAGCCTGGCGCTGGATCACTTTATCCAGGCCCTTCCGGATCTAGAGCTCCGACAACAGCTCACCATGTGGCGCCCGCATACCATGAGTCAGGCGGCCGACAATGCAGCCCGTTGGGAAGCAGCGAGGCCGCTGGCCCGGGCAGGCGAGCGCCACGTGGTGGCGGTGCGTCAGGTAGGGCCCGTGATGGGTGGCGGCCCCCCTAGGGGCCCCGCCCCCAAAGGGGGCCCTGACCTGGAGAGCATGGTCCGGAGGCTGGTGGATCGGCGCCTGGCGGGACCTGGCCCATGGCAGGCGGCTCCAGCGGTGGCACCCGGTAGTCCACGGCAGAGTACACCAATTCGGACATTCAGGGGGGGGGGAATTTGGAATACTGGAGGCAAGCACCTTACCAGGTGAGGTGTTATAATTGTGCTCGGCTGGGTCACCGTGCGTGGGAGTGTCGATCTCCATGCTGGGACGGTCCCCGCCAACCGATGCCCTGAACTCCGCCCCTATCGATCGGCCTGGCCGACCTCAGACACCACCCCCCCCCCCCCCCCCCACCAGGGCCCGGGAAACTAGAACGTGCCGGGCATGCAGGGCGGTGTTCGGCAGTAGGGGATGGAGAGGAGCCCTCATTGAGGTGACAGGTCATAAATTGTGGCCAAATCCGGCTGGGGTAAAATCACTTCCGTTTCCGGTCTTGCTGGCGAGGGTTCGTTTATTCGCAGCTCTCCACGCTCTCCATCGAAATCGAAGTTAAGTAATTGTTCCCATTTGTATTTTCGTTATAACTGTATTTATTTTATGGTGTATGTACGTATATTGTGCCCCGACGAAGATTTTCGGTGCAAATCTTTCATACCTGTATTGAAAATCGTGTTAATTCGTGTCGTGTCTTGAGGCCTTGTACAATGTACACTGTACAAACTTGAGGCTTTGTTTTTCTCTCAGTGGTCCGTCGTTTGTGATCCAATAACTTTCGTTCTCGGTTTTCCCAGTCTTTTCACCCCATAGCCTACTTCCTTATGTAAATCTCAACTAAAAAAAAAACCAAAAAAAAAAAACATTTCCTTCTCTGTTCTCATTCGTTTATTCATTCTTATTCGTTCGTTCGTTCTTCGACCACGTGTTTCTCCCCCATTTCCCCAGATAGTTTTCACTGTTATTAACCTTCAATGTTTACACTTTCCCCTCACGTTATGTATTCCGTCATATATTATAACACCTTTTTCTTCTTCTTTAGAAGGCTGCTTTTGACTTGCTCACCAAATCTATTCATCCCAAAAAAAAATTCTATCTCCTATAGTGCCTTTGTTCTACATTCCCTAAACTCTCCTGCACTCCATCCTCCATCCAGCATCCAGCATCCTTAAACATATTTTTAACTCTAAGGTCACAAGAAACTCATTTTGCAATAAATGCTCGTTTCCCATTAATCGTTCACTTTCTAAAATCAAATCTCACCCCTCCCCTCCAAATCTTCCCCATAACCCCTCCCCTCCAAATCTTCCCCATCACCCCTCTCCTCCAAATCCTCCCCATCACCCATCCCTTTCAAATCTTACCCCTTTCCCCTCCCCTCCTAATCCTCCCCATCACCCATCCCTTTCAAATCTCCCCCCTTGCCCCCTCCCTCCTAAACTACCCCCTCACCCCTCCCCTAAAAGACTCCCCCTCACCCCTCCCCTCCTAGGCTCCTCCCTCACCCCTCCCCTCCAAATCTCCCCCATATCCCATCCCTTTCAAATCCCTCCTTGTCCCTTCCCTCCCAAACTCCCTCCTCACCCCTCCCCTTCAAATCTCCCCACCCTAATTTCTTCTCAATTTCCCCCCTCTCACTCCCCCTCCTCAAAGCGTCCTCCCCGCTTCTTCCCCCTTCCAACTCTCACCTCCATCTCCCCCAACCTTCTGCCTCGCTCTTCCCCCTCCTCAAATAACACCTCATTGTGCCTCACCCAATCAACATCAAACCTTTTGTCCGCCCCACCCTTCCCTTTCTCCGAGCTATTCTGAAATCTCCGACACACCTTCAACAGCTCCCCCTACCTCTTCCACCTCTTCCACATCTTACCCTAACCCTCCTCCCCCCTGTTCTGTATCCGATGCTCCCCCTTCCTCTTCATTAATGGTATGGACCTCAAACATCCGGGGCCTTCGTTCAAACTTAACTGATCTCTCCATACAGGTTGCTTCTGTCAAACCAGACGTGATCTGCTGAACAGAAACTTTCCTCCTTCATGATGTCTCTGATTCCTTAGTATCTCTCCCGGGTTACTCCCTCCTCCGGTATGATAGACCTGAGCCTCGTCCTGGAGGTGGGGTTGCTATCTTTATCAAAAACTCTTCCTCACTCACCCTGCACTGCACTCTCTCCACCTCACCCCCAGGAATACCTCTGGCTACGGCTTCCCCTTCGCTCCCACCTCTTGTTCATATGTGTGTTGTACCGTCCACCAAACAGTGACGACTCCATCTACATCTCGCTGTCTGATAATATGGACCAACTTCTATCTACTCATCCCAACTCTCTCTTCCTCATATGTGGTGATTTCAACTGTCATCATGCCAGATGGCTGGGTGTGGGTACCTCTCTCACCAGCCATGGCTCCTCAGCAAAGGACTTCTGCGACTCACTGGGACTGACACAATCTGTCAATTTCCCGACCCGGATCTCAGTCAACGGAGCATCTTCTCTTCTGGACTTGGTTATAACTAACTTCCCTGAAAATGTCTGCTGCTCTTCTTCTGCTCCAATCGGATCACCTGATCATGTCCTTGTTAAAGTGGACATCTCTCTGACCATCCTCAGGGAGCCTGCTCAGCATCGACGAGTCTGGCATTTCACTCAGGCCAACTGGCACGGTCTTCAAGCAGCCATCAATCATCTGGACTGGTCTCCCATCTCTACCACCTCTGACATCAACGCATCCTGGGAATTCTTCCAAAGTAAATTGCTCTCTCTCATGCACAGATTTATCCCATCTCGTCTTCAGTTGTCATACCCTTCCTCCCGTCCATGGTACACGCAATCTTGTGGTGAGGCTGTTGCCTAGAAACAACTTGCCTTCGTCTCCTGGAAAGCAAATCCAACAGAAGGAAATCTCATTTCCTTTCACAAAGCCCGAAACAAGTGTGTGTCCACCCTCAGGAGAGCCAGGAAACAATATCTCTCCGTTCTCAAGACGGAACTCTCTTATCTGTCTCCCCCTTCCAAATCCTGGTGGCGTCTGGTCAAATCCATTTCTGGTGTTTGTTCCCCCTCCATCCCCTCCCTTACCTCAAACGGCTACACAGCTGACTCCGCACGTGAAAAAGCTGAATGCCTCAACTCTGTGTTTGCCTCTAAATCTTGTGTCCCAAACCCATCCCTATCTGTACCCACCATACCCAGTCTTACCCAGCTGCTCCTGGACTCTGTGTCCTTTCCTCCTGGCAAGGTGGAAAAGTTTCTGTCAACCCTCGACTCTGATTCTGCAACTGGACCCGACGGCATCAGCCCACGGGTCCTAAAATCCTGCTCTGCCGCTCTATCTCACCCTCTCTCTGTTCTCTTCACCCTCTCTTTTGCTCAAGGTCATCTGCCATCTGCTTGGAAATCAGCCAACATCACCGCTTTGCACAAAAAAGGTGCAAAAACAGATCCTAGCAACTACAGACCAATCAGCCTTCTCCCAATTATCAGCAAAGTCATGGAATCCATCATTGCTTCGGATATGAAATCTTTCCTCTTCTCCAATGGCTTGATCTCTGATCATCAATTTGGTTTCAGACCAGGTCACTCTACTCTGGACATGCTGCTTCTGCTGTCTCAAAAATGGATGGAGGTCCTCAATGCCAAACAGGAAATTAGAGCTGTCTCCCTCGACATATCACGTGCCTTCGATACGGTCTGGCACCCCGCTCTGTTCACCAAACTCTCCTCCTTTGGTATCCATTGAAATCTCCACACATGGCTGGCGGACTTCCTCTCTAGTCGTCGTCAACGTGTGGCCCTGAATGGGTTTCTCTCATCTCCTCTTCCTGTTCAGGCTGGAGTTCCCCAAGGCAGTGTTCTGGGCCCTGTCCTTTTTCTGGTCTTCATCAATGATATCTCTGACTCTCTTGAAAATCCCCTCTATCTCTTTGCTGATGACTCCACTCTCTGCCACTCCATTCCTCATCCCTCAGATCGGCAGTCTGCAGCCTCCTCACTCTCTGCAGACCTGGACAAAATCACAGACTGGGCAAACAAGTGGAACATGTCTTTCAATCCTGACAAATCTCACACTCTTACGATGTCTCTCCGAAAAGACCGACTGGACAACCCTCCCATCTACTTTCTGAATAATCCTCTCCAATAAGTTCTGTCACTCAAGCTTTTAGGGTCTCACTATCTGCCATGATCTTTCCTGGGAAAACCACATTTCCAAGCTGGCCTCCAAAGCCAGTCGCCGACTGGGCATCCTCTGTCGTGCGAAGTCCTTCCTTGGCACACCTGAGCTCCTCACCACATACAAGGCTTTCATTCCTAGCGCAATGGAGTACTGCTCTCCCCTCTGGGCTGGTGCTCCTGCCTCACACCTAGCTCGTCTTCACGCTGTTGAAACCAAAGCGTTCAGAATCATTGGAATCTCCCGCGATGACGCTATCTCCGAGGGCCTTTCACTTAATCACCGCAGGCAGGTTGGTGGTCTTTCCG
The DNA here is from genome assembly GCF_964187855.1 of Myxine glutinosa. NCBI lineage: Eukaryota > Metazoa > Chordata > Myxini > Myxiniformes > Myxinidae > Myxine > Myxine glutinosa. Next base: position 427,680,590 of record NC_136261.1, read on the forward strand.
TCTTCTACCGACTCCTCTCCGGCCTTGCTCCCCCAGCTCTCTCTCTCGGCTGTCCCCCAAATATTCCTGCAGGTCGCTCAAGATCTGCCTGCAACCCTCTTATGGTTAAACTGCAAAAATCAAGGCTCTCTGCTCCCCTTCACTCCTTCATACCTCTTTTCTCCCGCCTCTGGAACAAACTCCCTCACTCTCTTCAATCCCACTCCTCCCTCCAGGTCTTTAAAATGGCTGTTCACCACCATCTCTTATCTTCCACAATCCAAAACCTTGATCTTTTCTACCCCCGCTAATTTCACCCCAAACCCACTTTTTTGAGGTGACTTTTGACTTCTTTCCTGGAAGTCCTTGGTGTCCTTGAGTTTTATACCTATCCTACCTCCCCCCAGGCCCTCTCCCTCCAAAAACATCTCCTGATGTCCCTGCTCTCAAATGTTGTGTTTGTGTGCTTCCTCCCCTTCTCTCCCCATCTTGTCGACCGCTCCCCTTTTTATATACTTTGTTTGCTTGTTTGTTTGATTTGTTTGTTTGATAAATGTTAGCTCTTTCACGAGCCTCGACTCTGTATACAAAAAAAAAAAAAAAAACCCCAGAGGGAGGCCTTACACAAACTGGTTGGATCCCATTTGGATCTCTTCTCCTTGTCCCCCGAGGATATTGGACGTACGGGCCTGGTGAAACATCAGATCCACACCGGTGAGGTCCGCCTATTCGTCAGCCCGCCCGACGGCTCCCTTGGAGCAAGAGGGCGGAAGCTGATGAGCAGGTTGAAAAGATGCTCGATGCAGGCGTCATCGAGCCCTCGGGAAGTCCCTGGATGTCACCTGTTGTGCTGGTTAAAAAGAAAGATGGGACCACGTGTTTCTGTATGGACTATCACCAGCTAAACAACATGACACTCAAGGACTCATATCCCCTGCCAAGAATTGACGATACCCTCGATGTCGTTGCAGGCTCAAATTGGTTCACAACTTTGGACCTCAAGAGTGGGTATTGGCAGGTGGAGATGGATAGGACAGGGAAGGAGAAAACGGCATTTTCCACAGGTAAGGGGCTGTATCAGTTCACTGTGATGCCGTTTGGTTTGATTAACGCCCCCGCCACCTTTGAGCGATTAATGGAACATGTACTAGGCGGCATGCCATGGCAATCATGCCTCGTATACCTGGATGACGTCCTAGTACATGCCAAAACATTACCTCAGGCGTTAGCTAATTTGGACCAGGTGTTCGGGTGCTTCAGACAGGCAGGGTTGAAGCTGAACCCGAGTAAGTGCACCTTGTTTGCAAGAGAGGTGGCCTATCTAGGTCACGTTATCGGCCGTGAGGGGGTAAAAATGGAACCAGGCAAAATTACAGCGGTAGAGGAGTGGCCCACACCATGTACCATCAAGGAGGTGCGGGGATTTTTGGGACTCCGCTCATACTACCGGCACTTTGTGGCGAAATTTGCAGAGTTGGCCCGTCCCCTCCACCGGCTTACGGAGAAGGGGACGCGATTTAATTGGACAAGGGAGTGCCAAGAGGCCTTCCTAAAATTGAATGGGTGTTTGACATCCGCACCCCTTCTAGCTTACCCCACTAGTAATGGGACATTTACCCTGGACACGGATGCGAGCCAGGAAGGATTGGGCGCAGTTTTGTCTCAGACACAGAAGGGCATGGAGAGAGTGATTGGTTATTATAGTCGGGCCTGAAGTAGGCCCAAATGAAATTATTGCGTAACCCACAAGGAACTATTGGCTATGCTGGCTGCCATGAACCATTTCCACCCGTACTTGTACAGGCGGAAATTTTCGGTTCGAACTGACCATTCCTCCTTGCAATGGCTCCTTCGGTTCAAGGAATCGGAGGGCCAAATTGCAAGGTGGTTGGAAACGTTGCAGCAGTACAATTTTACTGTGACCCATAGGGCCGGGAAGGCCCATGGAAATGCTGACGCGCTGTCTCGGCATCCTTGTCTGGGGGAAAACTGCAAATTTTGTGCGAGACACGAGGAGAGGGAGCAATTGGGCGATTCTGCCCTGATTCTCGTCATCCGGGCAACCCGGGTGAGAGGGCCAATTTTGCCACTAACCGCAGACGAGGCATTTGGAAATTTGGCATGGAGCATGCCCCAGCAGGAGGATCCCGTTCTGGGGCCGGTGTTCAAATGGGTCAAATTGGGGCAAAGACCAAGGGGGGAAGAGGTCACCCACCTCTGGGCACAAACGAAGGCGTATTGGGCTCAGTGGCAGACCCTGGAATTGAAGGATAACATCTTATATCGCAAGTGGGTGGAGGTTCCCTCTGAGAGAACTTCCTGGCTGGTGATAGTCCCTGACAAATTTAAGAACGTCATATTACAACAGGTGCATGGTACACGCTCCGGCGGCCATTTGGGCAGGACAAAGACAACATCGCGGGTCCGCCGGAGGTTCTATTGGGTGAATATGGGGCGCGACATACAGGACTGGTGATGGAGGTGCGACGCCTGTTCTGCCAAAAAGGGACCAGCACGGAGGATGAGGGCCCCCCTTCAATTACACCAGGTGGGGGCCCCCCTTGAGAGGGTGGCTATGGATATTCTAGGACCGCTGCCCCGCACCCGCCAAGGTAATAAGTATATCCTCGTTGTAATGGACTATTTCACCAAGTGGCCGGAGGCCTATGCCCTCCCCAACCAAGAAGCCGGGGTGGTGGCACAGGCCTTTGTGGAAGTATTTGTATGTCGGCACAGAATTCCACAGGAGCTGCACACCGACTAGGGTCGAAATTTTGAAAATCAATTACTAAAAGACGTGTGCAGACTCCTGTCAATTCGGAAAACACGGACCACGCCCTTGCGGCCACAATCTGATGGGATGGTGGAAAAGTTCAATCGAACATTGATCCAACAACTGGCCTTGTTCACCACCACCCGTCAGGATGACTGGGACGAACATCTCCCGTACTTGTTAATGGCCTACCGAACCAGCCAGCATGGGGCCACCGCATGCAGTCCAGCGTTGCTTATGTATGGGCGGGAGTTGCGGGCTCCCGCCGGACTTGCTATGCGGTCCCGTGCCAGACACCACTGATATCCCGCCGAGGGAGGGTTACGCACGTCACCTGGAGGAAGGCATGGAGAGGGTCCATGCCTTCGCCCGCCGCCAGCTCCATCTGGCGGGGGCCAAGATGAAGCGCAGGTACGACCACCAGAGCCAGGGGAGTCAGTATGCTCCGGGGATGAAGATTTGGTTCTTTAATCCACGGAGGCGGAAGGGTAGGTGCCCAAAACTCACCTCCCCCTGGCAAGGCCCAGGAGTCGTCCTGTCGCAAGTCTGTGACGTGGTCGTCAAGATCAAAATGGGGCCATGGGCCCTCTCTCTGATCGTCCATGCTGACCATACAAGACCTTATGCCGGCGAGCAGGTGCCCTCGTGGATCGCCTCGGCTCTAGATGCCGAGGCAGGACCCAGTACCTCTTGCGACGGGGGCTCGTAGTGTCAGAGGGGTGGGGGGGGGGGGGTGACAGTGAGACATGCCCGATGTGGTGGGATGGCAACTTTGCCATCTCTCACACACGGGGGCAAAGGAGCTATAGTTTTATGGGGTTTATGGCAGTGTAAGCTTGCCGAGGGAGGGATAGGATAATGTATAGGGACCTAGAGATTGACCATAGGTAACTGAAGATTTAAGTACCGACATTGGACAGGTAGTGGGGACATAGAGAGGGTAGTTGGATTATAATAACGAGGGAGCGCAATAGTTTAAAGGGAAGACGGGGAAGCGCGAGTTTTAGCAGGAAACTAGTTCGATCAGATGATGCCGTGTGTTTGAGAATTGAAAGTGTATGAAGCAGCGTATGAGGAATAATTGTGATTGTGAGTTGTATTGAGCGTGGAAGTGTATGGAGCAATGCATGAGGAACGATTGTGGTTGTGCGTTGTATTGAATGATTGAAGGATATTTGGAGGAAGGAGGGTGCAGGAAGCACCAGGTGTGATTGCACAGGTATGCAAGTGAACTGGTGAATGGAGAATGGTTGTATGGAATAAATAGTCTGGAATACATGGTGTATGGAATGGATGGTGTGGAGTGAGTATGGTGGAAACTGTGGAGTGGAGTGGATGGTGCGAAGGAGTGTATGGGAAGGATGGACCCCATCACGAATACCCGGGGAGGGTAGTTTAAGAGTTAGGTAGAGGGAGTAGGTAAATTGTGGTTGGATATTGGCATCTGTGGTGCGTGTGGAAGAATGGTGTTTGGATGGGTGCATTAGTGTCGTGGAAATGGCCGGGTGTGTGGCCTGTTAGTGTGTGTAGTTAATTGGGCACTCCACCACTGTTAGGATGTCGGCCAGGTGAGGCCGCAGGTGGGCTCTGGGAGCCGGTAGCGTTGTGGATGGGGCCCGAGGATCCGGAGGACGAACCCGGGTAGCCCAGTGCCAGAGAGGGCACCGAGTGGGGAGAGCGCCAGTGGGCTTTCCCCAGTTAGATAGGGTAGGGTAAGGAGCAGGTAAGCTCGGAGGAAACTGCAGTGGTGGAGGTGTGCAGGTGGGTAGACCTGCTGGGAGAGCCACACGACCCAGTCCAGAAATTGTGCAAAGGCACAGGGAGTTGAATCGGGGGAGTGAGACCCCAAATTGATGAAGCACCACAGTTTGGTCAATGGGAATTGGTTCTTAAAACCGCATAGAGTGTAAGATTGCCAATGGATTGGCAGGGAAAGACCCCAGGTAGTGTAAAGTGTGTTAATGTCATTTAGAGGATAGTTAGGATTAAGAATCTCCTCGCACCATCTACATCCACTCACCTGAGGTGACATACTCCGCACCATGCCATGGTTGTTTTTATTATTTTGATGCAAATGTTTGGAATGTGAGACGCATCATGATGTGGGTGTGACATTGTGCTTGATGTTCCATCTCTTCCTCCTTATGAGGATCGATGATGAATTGGGTGATGGCAAATTTTGGATAGAGGGATTGTGGAGACGAATTTGGTATCGAAGAGATATGGGGAGACGTGACAGTAGTGACGAATTTGTAAAGGTGTAGATTTTGTAAATATGGGGTAAGGGCAAGGGTAGAGTAGGTGACAGGGGGGGTGACATACGGTAGGGACGAGCTTTCTCACTTCGCTCTCCGTACGCACTTCGCCTTGCATTGCCTTATTGATGTGTACCCTTGTGACCTTACCAACTCGCTCATCTGTCTTTTCCCCCTTTTGTCTCCCACATGAGGACCTGTGCGCCACTGGGCGCCGAGGGGAGCGTGCGTGAGTCCGCCATTGTGCACCCGAAACTCCCAGAACCACAGTTGTCTGCATCGATGCACCACATTATGGACCACATGTCTGTGGCTGAGCACCACTTATGGACCCCATGGGTTGGGGCATGGGCCCTCTGATGGAACCGGCCGTGAAGGCCCGAGATCTTGCTGGCGGACCTTGGCCACAGGGCACCGATGCCCCTGTGGGCCATAAATAAATAACAATGGACACGTTGGGTGCATTTTATTTTAGGACAAATAGGCTGCCAGCAAAGAAGATGACAACAACTGGAAGATAGCATTAGCCAGCAGAGGGAGCCGAAGAGCAAGAGACCACCAGCAGCTTTTGTCGGTTTATTTTTTTTATTGAACAGTGATGACTGTGCACCGATTGGTGCTTGAGGGTGCTTTGGTGTATTTTTGGGGTGCTTCATGGTGCATCGATGCAGGGCAGACTGTCTCCCCCCCCCCCCCCCCCAAAAGGACGATCACAGGTCCTGGGTTAGTATTGTAAATAAAAGCAGAGTCATTGTAAATAATGCGCCCCCACCGTAAATGTATAGTTTGAAGACCATTCCGCAATTCGGTTAGCTGTGGGCGTGAATCTGTTAGGCAGGGTGCAATGGAGCAGCGGGACATATTTATTTATGTTTTAAAACTGTCGCACTCAGGGTCAGGTTAAATGTAGAGGGAACTACACCTACGTGCCACACTAAAAGTTAAGGTAAGAGGCCCGGGACGTGCCGAAGAGGAGGAGGGTGCAGTGTTGTGGATATGAGAATGTTTTTTTGTTGTTTTTGTTGTTGTGTAAATAGTTGTAAAAATATCGCCCTCCTTACTCCAGTGTTGTATAAAGGTCAAAGGGCGTTCCCATAGTTAATTCCATAAAGCATACATGAAGGACACCATATATCCATGTTCAGTAGTTATATCCTTATTATGTGTATTAGGCTAAGGATTTGTCTTCCATTAATTTGACACTCCATTGCACTGCATTAAATAAAGTAGATCCCTCCGACATGGCATCTTCCAAGTGCCAGGTTTAGCCACTTTGCTGCATTTCATCTGCCGTCCACTTTGCTGCAATTGCCAACTGCATTTTGGGCGGTTTTCTTCATTGCCATTGCTGCCCTTTGGCTGGGGCTAGCGCGAATCGCCCCCAAAACCACCATTGGCCACGAGGCAAGGTCGGGGAAGAAGGGCGTGTCTCCACCTCATCATAGAGGGGAGGAGTGAACCAGCCCTTGCCGACCAACCCAGAACGAGGGGTTGGCTTTAGAGGGCGAAGAGAGAACGTTTGGGGGAGGTTTGCAAAAGGGTCAAGGGTGGGGCTTATATAACCCGAGGCAGAGGCCTCCAGAGAGAGTCGAGGAGGGAGGAGATCAGAACACCGAAAAGCCTGGAAGTTGTTGTTGGACTAAGCAAGAGAGGAAGTTGTTGGACTGGGTTGGACTAAGAAAGAGAGAGGAGAGAACCCGTCACGCCAGACCCCCCACCAGCGCGTCGGCTCCACCAAGCAGCTCCGACCCGTGATCCCGCGCACACGACAGGATCGGTGGCATCGGCGGCCGTCGAGGTCCAGCCCGACGTCCCGTGCGAGATCAAGCTCCAGCCAACTCCGTGCCTTCCTCCCCCTCCAGCCACCCACCTCCTTCCAGCCAATCCACTCTGCAATTCCCCGTGTAAGTCCGTCTTTGTTTGTTCTGTCCAGGGAATAAGTTAAGCCTGTTAGATAAGCTAGTATTTTCACTGTGTCTCTGATTTCTTCTGTAAATTGTTTTATTATCCTTCCTTCTCCTTGGTTTCTTTGATTGTGTAAATAGTAGGAATAAATTTAGTAGCATTTCAAACCTTTTTGTCTTCTTCTTCTTCTTCTTCACATCCGTGTCACCTTTGTCTTTTCCCTATTGAATATCTGTGGCGCGATTCGGCCAACGTCCAGGAATCAGGTTAGTCGGGGTAACTGTTAGGGCCGCGGCGCCATCCGCTCGGCAAATCAACATCTTATCCGCGGTCCGGAAATATATATATATATATATATATATATATATATATATATATATGTATACACACACATACATACAGACTTGGCATTTCATATGGAATATTTTCTTTTTCTTGACTTTGGTTTACTTTCTTAACTCGGTATATCAATCTGGTGAGTTTCTTTTACACTTTGGTGATTTTATTTGTTCAAAGAACCATGTCACTGATTGTCTGTCGCAGCAAGAAGTCAACAACAGGATTATATCACAGGTGGCATGGCAAAATGTACGGACAGGTGCATTTGATGATTGGCTTCACAGTCGGGTATACAAGGGTTGTTGCGTTCTGTATTAGTGGAAAACAACTGCTGCACATCTCCAAAAGTTATTGCTGTTTCCTCTGGAGATGGTCCGTCAACTCGACAATGCTGTTTGTCATGGAGTGGTGGCTTTACGAAATTACGGCATGAAACAGCATGCTATTGCTCGGCAGTATGGCATCACTCAAGGTCAGGTGTCAAAGATCCTGAAACTAAATGCTCAGAGGGGTGTCCCTACTCCAATACCGAGGCCAGGACATCCCCGCAGAACCACGAGGAGGGATGATCGCCAGCTGCACCGGTTAGTCCGCAATGGCCATACCAATTCAGCTAATCGGCTTAGGGCTGAGTGGAAGCAACTGACAAATGTGCCTGTATCCAGAAGGCTAGTCAACCAACGACTGGTTCAAGCAGGCTATCGTGCCATGCGTCCCCTTAGAAAGCCACGCCTGACCAGACAACACCGCCAGCGCCGATTGCAGTGGGCCAGAGAGCACCGTCAATGGCAGCCAGGACACTGGAATCACGTGACCTTCAGTGACGAATCTAGATTTCTGGTCTATCGTCAAGATGGCCACGTCCGAGTGCACAGACAAGTGCATGAAGCCTACAACAAAGATTATATAGTGCCAAGAGTCCAAGGTGGAGGTGGTGGGGTGACCGTTTGGACTGCTTTTCATGCACGGGGCAAAATTGACCTGGTTGTTCTGAATGGAAACCTGAACCAATTCAGGTACAGGGTCATTCTGGTCATTGCTTCCATTTGCTCGTGCAGCCTTTCGAGGAAACTTTGTCTTCCAAGATGACAATGCACCGCCTCATTATGCTCGCATGATCCAACACTTTCTTGCTGACCGTGGTGTAGAGCATATTGAGTGGCCTGCCATGTCCCCGGATATGAATCCGATAGAGAACTTGTGGGCAGAATTAACGCGTCAAATCGACCACTTGGACCAGCAGCCGACCTCTGTGCGTGAATTGCAGCAGGCTATTGTCACTGCATGGCAAGAGATTCCTGTCCAAACCTTGGAAATCTCGCGAACAGCATGCCTCAACGTGTACATGCTCTCCTGAATGCTCGTGGGGGTTACACTAAGTACTGAACTGTAATTTTACTGTCCGTAATCCCAGTCGTAATTTTACTTTTGTTTTTGTTCAAAAAAATTTGGCTAATTTGCAAAATAAAGAGATACTTCTGTAAAACATACAGAAGTTTAACACAGTACTGTCCATGAATTGAGTTCGATATCAGTTTACATCACTTTCAAGGATCAATTTATTTGTTTCGAAATGTCAAATGTGGTTTTTGATTCTTTTAAAAGTCACATTAACAAAATCTAGAATAATTTCAACATAATTCCAATGAACTTTTGGTTCTACGTCATCTTGAAAAGTAAGTTCACCCCCACAAAAAAAATTCCATATTAAATGCCAAGTCTGTGTGTGTGTGTGTATATATATATATATATACGTATATATATATACATATATACACACAGTGAAACCTTGACTTTCGAGTGCACCAACTTACGAGTTTTCCGAGATACGAGCAGTCGCTCGGTCGATTTTTTGCTTTGTGATGCGAGCCGAGATCTGAGTTACGAGCGAGCGACCTTGGATATAAAACACGTAATCGTCGAAAAACATGAGCGAGTTGTGCGTGTTGTCGACTTGACGAGGCAGTGCGATCGTAGTACTTCTACGATATGTACGATTTTGAAGCAGAAGGAGTCGATAAAGGCTATAACGCCAGCCAAGGGCGTTATGATTATTTCAAAGCTCCAGACCTCTGTCCATGAAGAGATGGAGAAGTTGTTGTTTGTGTGGTTGACGGAGAAGCAGCTCGCAGGAGATACCGTAACCGAGAGCATCATCTGTGAGAAGGCACGAGACATTTACGGGGATTTGGTGCAGCAGACGGCGGGAACATCAACGGACGAGGCATCGGAAGAGTCATTCAAAGCCAGTCGGGGATGGTTTGATAATTTTAAGAAGAGGACCGGCATTCACTCCGTCGTCAGGCATGGTGAGGCAGCAAGCTCGGATGTGAAGGCAGCTGAAGATTTTATTATAACTTTTGCCGAACTGATAGAAGCCGAACGATACATCCCTCAGCAAATCTTCAACTGTGACGAGACAGGGCTCTTCTGGAAAAAGATGCCGAGGAGGACGTATATAACGGCAGAGGAGAAGAGCATGCCAGGCCACAACTTGTTCAGAGTGCCGGCGATAGCTCGCCTTCTCTTTGTGGAAGACACGGTGAGATCCTTAACATCCAACAACTAATGGGATGCAAACGGGGCGCCCAGTTTAGCGGTACACACATTGATGAATCACCCTGCCTGTGAAACACCGACATGACAGGTTATAGCTGGGTCGGGATTCAAACCCAGGCTGGACAGTTTAGAGTCAAGTGTGCGTACCTCCAGTCCAGGCCATCCTGCCAACTTGTATGCTGCATACAGGTGAAATATAAAGCGCGAGATATTTATATATATATATATTTCAAAAAAAATTGGTGTGGTTTTTGGGGGGCTGGAATGGATTAATAGCATTTCAATTCATTTTAATGGGGAAATTTAATTTGAGAAATGAGCAAATTGAGTTACGAGCTCGGTCACAAAATGAATTAAACTCGTAAGTCAAGGTTTCACTGTATATATATATATATATATATATATATATATATATATATATATATATATATATATATAGTTGCGGATTTGGGAAACCCTGCAGTTGGTGTAATTATTGTAAATATCACCCTCTGTCAATAGGAATTCTTTGTATATACCTCCTTCAATTGGTAAAGGTCAAAGGTCGTCCCTTTAGCTCGTCCGTCGCATACACGTAGCAAATCATAGGCTTCCCTCAATAGTTATTTCTTTATTCTATGTCAGTATAAGGCTCTGTTTTTCCACTAGTTCATTGCATTGCCCCGAATCAAATAAGGTAGAATACCTTTTTAATTGCCCAAGAAATTGTATTGCCAACTACATTCGCCGCCATGCCATGTGCTCTAACTCGGGGAAGAAGGGCGTGCCCGCCCATCGTCATCGGGAGGAGGAGTCAGCCAAGCGCCAGGAACAAGGCGTGGCTTTGCCAACGCCTCATCAAGGGGCAGGATCGGTGAGCCCTCGCGACCAATCAAGGTCGAGGCGAGCTCACCGATGGGCGTTTCCAAAAGGCCGGCAGCTGGATCGCAACGTGCCTCATAAAAAGGAGTTTGAGAGGGACTGCTAAAAGAGGTGTGAAGGACGAGAGAGTTGAAGGAGCCCGAATCGAGAGTCCTGTCAAGAGAGACGCGCAACCTGCGGGAGTACGAGTTCAAGGGAGACGCTGTTCCAAGCAGCCTTGCCACGACAAGCTCCGACGCGTTGCTGCGAGCATCCTGGCAGTGTGGACCTGAGGGTGGAGAGCCGGCGGCTGCTCGCTCCCGGCCCGGCCGTTCTGCAGTCCCACCTGGACCTTCCTCCCCTTCCAGCCATTTGTTCCTGCCTTCATTCCCCATTCGTATAAGTCTGACTGTCGTCTGTCTGTCTGTGTTGTCTGGGCTTTAAGTTAAGCCTGTGTCGATAAGCTAGGAATTGCAGTGTCTTCTTCTTCTTCTTCTTCTTTAAGTTATTTTCGTTTCTTTCCTTCTCCCTTGGTTTCTTTGGTTTTGTACAATAATTAGTAATAAATACCTATATTCTTCCTACCTTTGCCTTATTTCCTTCACATCCGTTCATTTTAGAGGTTTCCACATTGAGTTCCTGTGGCACGATTTCGGCCAAAGCATATGAATCGGGTTTAGTCTTTGTTAATGGCTCGAACCGCGGGCTGCTAAACCACTCGGCAAAATAACATATTGTCCGTAGTTTCGAGCGGAATTACCCACCTGCCTTGTGGAGGGATTGCCGGAGGTGTACGGGAATCCCTTGACCAATCGCTTTGGGCAATCCCACCCCACAGGGGAGTGGGGTAGCTTCAGGATCGTAGATGGCCAGTGCAAATAGAAGGGGGATTAACCCCCCCCCCCCCCACTAAGGGGAGCGCTGTACTCCGTTTCCGTAACAATTGGTGTCAGGAGCGAGATTCGGAACCGAAGTGCGCTTAAAGCACTCAAAATTAAAAGCGGCCGAAATTCTGTTTAAAATCCAAATTAAGTCGTGCCATGGATAATCAAGGCGACCGGGTGCCGGTAGGGGAGTTAGAAGAAGGGGTAGAGTCGACCCAGGACCAAGGGGAGGATTTGGGAGTAATGGAGGAAGGCAATGCGCATTCGGGAGTGGGGGTTGCAGGCACACAAGATGGTGGCCTTGCACACATGGTTGCAGAAGGCACAAAATGGCGGCGGCTCACACATGGCTGCGGCGGCCACGCCCGCTGCACCAATGGGGGTGGTCCAAATGCAGGCCCTCATGGAGCAATTTATGGCATAAATGGAGGCGTCCCTGAACCTGCAGGGGGACAAATCAAGGGCGGAAATCAAAGACGGGTTAATTAATATGGGAAATCAAATCGGGGGGCTAGAAGCCAAATTTGAGGGTTTAGACAATAAATTTGAGGGTTTAGACAATACATTTGAGGGTTTAGACAATACATTTGAGGGTTTAGACAACAAATGTGAGGGATTAAACGGCAAATTGGGAGGAGTAGGAAACAAGTTGGGAAGCAAATTGGAGGGATTCGGAAGCAGATTAGGGGACAAACTGGGGGGCATATTTGGCCAAGCCAAATAAATTAATGAGGGGTTGGCGAGGGGGCAAGCCACATATGAGATAAGGGAAGCCGAGAGGGAGGTTGACCGCAGGTTGAGCGAAGCGGTTGCAGGGGTGCAGGATAAGGTAAAGCGGGTCGAGAAGCGCTGGTTGAGCAAGGCGGAGCAAAGCGCGGTTAAAATGATGGGTATAGAGATCACGACCCGGGGTTTAGGGAAGCCGGCGACCACTGAGGTAGCAGAGAAAATTTTATTAAAGCCAGCGGTCGTCAAAGTGAATAAAGAAAAAGCGGCTCAATAGTGGAAATTGCATTTGAGCAGACGGCAGACGTAGAAGAGCACTCGCGGCAGGGCGGAATGGAAATTGTACAAAGTCTGAATTCGCATAGTGATGCCGTGCTTAATCCTTATAAAGATTTGCAGGTGTCGGAGCGAGGAGGAAGAAGAATCCCCCAGGCGAGAAGGGCTGTGTATGGTGCTAAGAGGTTTTTCGGCAAAGTCTTTGGCGCGAAATGAATGGTCACGCGATTGGGGTCGATATGGCACCCGGGCGTTTGTGGGAGGTCCGTGGTGCGTGGTCTATGAAAGAATGGCACTCATGTGAGGAAAAAGTGTGCGTCGGCGAGCGAGTGTGTTATAAAGTGTGGGAGTAAAACCGAGTGCGAGCGGGAATGCACGTCGGAGTGTGACACAGAGAGTGAGAGCGATACGGAGTGTATGTGCAAGGGTGAGAGTGACCCGGAGAGTGAGTTGGTGGAGGAGTGGGTGCGAGGATGCACGCTTGGGATGGACCGCGAGTGTGCGAGAACGCACACCTGAGTTGGTTGTGGCGCGGGTGCGGGAGAGCCCATTGAAGCGCGTGAGTGGGTGGATGCGAGAGTGCACGCCCATGGTGAGTGTTACGGAGGATGTAACGGAGGAGAGGTGTGGAACGAAGTGTGCGAACGACGAGTGTGCGCAAGAGGGTGCGCGTGAGAGGTGTGGTGTGTAACAGGGAGTGCGGTGGTGGAATGGATGGAGTGTGTGGAATGTATGGGCGGCGTTGGAACGCCGGGCTTGGTGAGTGTAAAACGGGTCGCGTATGCGTGTGAGCAGGCGAGTAAGGCATCGACGTTAAACGGGGCAGCGTTCAGGGCGACGGATAGCCGACGCGAGCACTCAATGCGTGGTGGGCTTTGTTGGATGCGTGGCTCAGCGCGGATCGGTGCTGCGTCGCTTCTCTTTGAAGCGTCGTGCACGATTCGGGCCTGGCCCCGCCCCGCACAGTCGAGTCCAGGCTTTGCCGGGCAAAGCGACTGGTCCGGTTCAAGGGCAGGTAGGAGGGACCGGAGCGGCACCCCCTTGTGGTTGCGGTGTTCTGGCCGGGCGGGATCGAGCCATTGGGCCGGAGACCGAAAGGTTCCGCGCCGAGATGGTGCATGGAATCTCGGGCCGAGCATGCCGCCTCCCCAGAATCGTAAATGTCGGACGGACCCAACCTACAGTAGACAAACAACCCCAATTCATTGCTCGGCTTTGCGAAGCCGAGTTTTAATGAGGTAACGACGCACCGAGGCTCAGAAATAGCGGACCGTGATGGTAATAGTGTTGTGGATTCAAAATTTTGGAATAGTGAATAGGATTGGCAGTAATGATTGGCAAATTTGATGGGTGAATTGATTGGCAAAAAATTTGATGGGTAACAATGATTGGCAGATGATTGGCAAATTTTGGATTGGCAAGAATTGGAATTTGATGGGCAAAATTGATAATGGGAGACGCCCGAGGTGCAGGGATGGCAAATCCACCATCCCTCCCACCCCGGGCACATGAGCACTAGTTATGGGGTTATGGCGGTGAAAACCAAGCCAGGGAGGGTTTGGATAATTGTATAGGGACTTAGAAATGACAATAGGTAACGGTAGAGGTAAGTAGCGACATTGTACAGGTAGTCGGGGACGTAGAGAGGTTAGAATGGTTGTTAATGACGTGGTATGTGCTTAGTTTAAAGGGAAGACGGGGAGCACCAAGTTAGAAGGGCACCAGGTAGATCAGATGATGCCATGTGTGTGAGAATCTTTGCCGGTGAGCATATTGAGCAAATGAGGCAATGCTCGTGAATGGTGCCGTGCGTTTGTGTTGAAAGTGTCGGAGTAGTGCATGGGTGAATAATTGTGATTGAGCATTGCATTGTATTGAATGAAGAAGCCTGGGAGGAAGGAGGGTACAGGAGGCACCAGGTGTGATTGCACAGGTGTGCAAGTAAACAGGTGTATGGAGAATGGTTGAATAAATGGTCTGGAATAAATGGAGTATGGAATGGATGGTGTGGAGTGAGTATGGTGGAAAATGTGGAGTGGAGTGGTTGGTGCGAAGGGAGTGTATGGGGAGGATGGACCCCTATCACGAATACCCGGGGAGGGTAGTTTAAGAGTTAGGTGGAGGGTATAGGTAAATTGTGGTTGGATATTGGCATCTGTGGTGCAGGTAGTGGCAAGGAAGTGCTTAGATGGGTGCACGAGTCTGTGGAAATGGCTGGGCGTGTGGGCTTAATTGGTACGTATGGTTATTCGGGCACTCCGCCACTGTTAGTTTGTCGGCCAGGGGAGACCACAGGTAGGCTCTGGGAGCCAGTCAGAGTAGTGTTCAGCGGGGCCCGAGGATCCAGGAGAAGGACCCGGGTAGCCCAATGCCAGAGAGGGCATCAGAGGGGTGAGAGAGCCAGGAGGGGCCTTCCCCGATTTAGGGTAGTGGTAAGGAGCATGGCAAGCTCGGGTGGCGACTTCAGTGGCGGAGGTGCGCAGGTAGGTAGACCTGCTGGTAGAGCCACACGACTCAGCCCAGAAATTGTGCGAAGGCACAGGGAGTTGAATCGGGGGAGTGAGACCCCAAATTGATGGGCACCACAGTTTGGTCAATGGGAGTTTGGTTCTTAAAACCGCATAGAGTATAAGATGGCCAATGGATTGGCAGGGAAAGACCCCGGGTAGTGTAAAGTGTGTTAAAGTCATTTAGAAGGTAGATAGGATTGAAATCTCCTCACACCATCTGCATCCACTCACCTGAGGCGACGTAACTCCACACCATGCCATGGGTGTTATTGTTTTTTTTTTTGTGCAAATGTTTTGGATTGGATGAGACGCATCACGCCGTGGGTGTGACATTGTACTGGTTGTTCCATCTCTTCCTCCTGAAGAGGGATTGATGATGAATTGGTGATGGCAAATTTGGATTAGTGGGATTGTGACGAATTTGGTATCGGGGATATAGGGGGAAGACGTGACATTAGTGACGAATTGGTAAGTGTGTAGATTTTGTAAATACGGGGGTAAGGGGCAAGGGTAGAACAGGTGATGGGTGGGGTGACGTACGATAGGGACGGGCTTTTCTCTGCTCAGTCTCCAGGTGCACCTCACCTTGCATTACCTTTATTGATGTGTACCCTTGTGACTTTACCGCTCGCTAATGCTGCGTCTTTGTCTTCCTCCTCACATGTATGTGAGGATAAAAGGATAAAAGGATAAAAAAATCTTTGGATAAAAAAAAGGATAAAAAAGGTCAGGATAAAAAAGGTGAGGATAAAAAAAATAGTCATACATGTATGATTATAATCATACATGTATGACAATATTCATCCATTTAAAACAACAAACATTTCCTGTATAAGCATTATACATTTGTCATCACACCCATGTGGCAAAATCATTGTATATTCAACAATTGTATAATCAACAAAGAAAGAGGAAAAAAATGGATAGAAAAGAAAACAGGAGAGAAAGAGTGAAAATGAGAGTGAAAACAGAAAGGTTGAAAATAAAGAAAAAAATGAAAGAAAAGTGAGACATGGACATAATGATTCAAATGATTAGCATGATTAAAGGCTACGAATCTTAAAAGAAGAGCTTAGAGAAGGGCTTCTTACAACAAGAGCTTTCAAGCCCTATAGGATCACTTGTGAATTACAAGCAATATAGTTAAATTGCAGGATAACTATACAGTTCAAAAATAATAATAATAATAATGATTTGAGCATGATTGGATCAAAATTGTCAATAATTTTGAATTGGTTATGATTTTGTTGGCAAAACATTTTGAGATGTTTTTTACAAAATTTTAATTGTCAAGAGGTTTGCGTACCATGAAAATTGAGACATTTTTTTTTTTTTCCAATGAACTGTCACATTTGTCTAATTAATTTTGGCTGACTGTCTCACAAATGAAGGATAAGTTGCCTTCAGTGGCTGCAGATGTTGAATTCTGTGATGTAATGGCCGGGTTAAAATTGAAAGATATGTCAGATATGA